>NW_027469115.1:915000-922500 GCF_051020765.1 Lasioglossum baleicum
GTAAACTTATCTTTCTATCGTATCTAGACCATTATAAATATTAGATCATTGTATAATAAAGCATTCTAACAATAAATATCAAGTATCAAAGCTCTAGGATGAATATTTATCGAATAAACTCAGAATAATGTTCCGGGCGCATTGCGTGCAACTCCGACCGAAGTGAAATTTTTCTAAGTCCAACCGCCAAGAGTAAACTTTTTTCCTAGCGTTCCCAGACCATTATAAATATTAGATCATTGTATAATAACGCATTCTAACAATAAATATCAAGTATCAAAGCTCTAGGCTGAATATTTATCGAATAAACTCAGAATAATGTTCCAGGCGCATTACGAGCAACTCCGACCGAAGCGAAATTTTTCTAAGTCCAACCGCCAAGAGTAAACTTTTTTCCTAGCGTTCCCAGACCATTATAAATATTAGATCATTGTATAATAACGCATTCTAACAATAAATATCAAGTATCAAAGCTCTAGGATGAATATTTATCGAATAAACTCAGAATAATGTTCCGGGCGCATTGCGAGCAACTCCGACCGAAGCGAAATTTTTCTAAGTCCAACCGCCAAGAGTAAACTTTTTTCCTAGCGTTCCCAGACCATTATAAATATTAGATCATTGTATAATAACGCATTCTAACAATAAATATCAAGTATCAAAGCTTTAGGATGAATATTTATCGAATAAACTCAGAATAATGTTCCGGGCGCATTGCGAGCAACTCCGACCGAGCGAAATTTTTCTAAGTCCAACCGCCAAGAGTAAACTTTTTTCCTAGCGTTCCCAGACCATTATAAATATTAGATCATTGTATAATAACGCATTCTAACAATAAATATCAAGTATCAAAGCTTTAGGATGAATATTTATCGAATAAACTCAGAATAATGTTCCGGGCGCATTGCGAGCAACTCCGACCGAGCGAAATTTTTCTAAGTCCAACCGCCAAGAGTAAACTTTTTTCCTAGCGTTCCCAGACCATTATAAATATTAGATCATTGTATAATAACGCATTCTAACAATAAATATCAAGTATCAAAGCTTTAGGATGAATATTTATCGAATAAACTCAGAATAATGTTCCGGGCGCATTGCGAGCAACTCCGACCGAGCGAAATTTTTCTAAGTCCAACCGCCAAGAGTAAACTTTTTTCCTAGCGTTCCCAGACCATTATAAATATTAGATCATTGTATAATAACGCATTCTAACAATAAATATCAAGTATCAAAGCTTTAGGATGAATATTTATCGAATAAACTCAGAATAATGTTCCGGGCGCATTGCGAGCAACTCCGACCGAGCGAAATTTTTCTAAGTCCAACCGCCAAGAGTAAACTTTTTTCCTAGCGTTCCCAGACCATTATAAATATTAGATCATTGTATAATAACGCATTCTAACAATAAATATCAAGTATCAAAGCTTTAGGATGAATATTTATCGAATAAACTCAGAATAATGTTCCGGGCGCATTGCGAGCAACTCCGACCGAGCGAAATTTTTCTAAGTCCAACCGCCAAGAGTAAACTTTTTTCCTAGCGTTCCCAGACCATTATAAATATTAGATCATTGTATAATAACGCATTCTAACAATAAATATCAAGTATCAAAGCTCTAGGATGAATATTTATCGAATAAACTCAGAATAATGTTCCGGGCGCATTGCGAGCAACTCCGACCGAAGCGAAATTTTTCTAAGTCCAACCGCCAAGAGTAAACTTTTTTCCTAGCGTTCCCAGACCATTATAAATATTAGATCATTGTATAATAACGCATTCTAACAATAAATATCAAGTATCAAAGCTTTAGGATGAATATTTATCGAATAAACTCAGAATAATGTTCCGGGCGCATTGCGAGCAACTCCGACCGAGCGAAATTTTTCTAAGTCCAACCGCCAAGAGTAAACTTTTTTCCTAGCGTTCCCAGACCATTATAAATATTAGATCATTGTATAATAACGCATTCTAACAATAAATATCAAGTATCAAAGCTTTAGGATGAATATTTATCGAATAAACTCAGAATAATGTTCCGGGCGCATTGCGAGCAACTCCGACCGAGCGAAATTTTTCTAAGTCCAACCGCCAAGAGTAAACTTTTTTCCTAGCGTTCCCAGACCATTATAAATATTAGATCATTGTATAATAACGCATTCTAACAATAAATATCAAGTATCAAAGCTTTAGGATGAATATTTATCGAATAAACTCAGAATAATGTTCCGGGCGCATTGCGAGCAACTCCGACCGAGCGAAATTTTTCTAAGTCCAACCGCCAAGAGTAAACTTTTTTCCTAGCGTTCCCAGACCATTATAAATATTAGATCATTGTATAATAACGCATTCTAACAATAAATATCAAGTATCAAAGCTTTAGGATGAATATTTATCGAATAAACTCAGAATAATGTTCCGGGCGCATTGCGAGCAACTCCGACCGAGCGAAATTTTTCTAAGTCCAACCGCCAAGAGTAAACTTTTTTCCTAGCGTTCCCAGACCATTATAAATATTAGATCATTGTATAATAACGCATTCTAACAATAAATATCAAGTATCAAAGCTTTAGGATGAATATTTATCGAATAAACTCAGAATAATGTTCCGGGCGCATTGCGAGCAACTCCGACCGAGCGAAATTTTTCTAAGTCCAACCGCCAAGAGTAAACTTTTTTCCTAGCGTTCCCAGACCATTATAAATATTAGATCATTGTATAATAACGCATTCTAACAATAAATATCAAGTATCAAAGCTCTAGGATGAATATTTATCGAATAAACTCAGAATAATGTTCCGGGCGCATTGCGAGCAACTCCGACCGAAGCGAAATTTTTCTAAGTCCAACCGCCAAGAGTAAACTTTTTTCCTAGCGTTCCCAGACCATTATAAATATTAGATCATTGTATAATAACGCATTCTAACAATAAATATCAAGTATCAAAGCTCTAGGATGAATATTTATCGAATATACTCAGAATAATGTTCCGGGCGCATTGCGAGCAACTCCGACCGAGCGAAATTTTTCTAAGTCCAACCGCCAAGAGTAAACTTTTTTCCTAGCGTTCCCAGACCATTATAAATATTAGATCATTGTATAATAACGCATTCTAACAATAAATATCAAGTATCAAAGCTCTAGGATGAATATTTATCGAATAAACTCAGAATAATGTTCCGGGCGCATTGCGAGCAACTCCGACCGAAGCGAAATTTTTCTAAGTCCAACCGCCAAGAGTAAACTTTTTTCCTAGCGTTCCCAGACCATTATAAATATTAGATCATTGTATAATAACGCATTCTAACAATAAATATCAAGTATCAAAGCTCTAGGATGAATATTTATCGAATAAACTCAGAATAATGTTCCGGGCGCATTGCGAGCAACTCCGACCGAGCGAAATTTTTCTAAGTCCAACCGCCAAGAGTAAACTTTCTTCCTAGCGTTCCCAGACCGTTATAAATATTAGATCATCGTGTGGTAAAGCATTTCGAAGACAAATATCAAGTATGAAAGCGCTCGGATGAGTATTTATCGAATAAACTGAGAATAATGTTCGGAGCGCATCGCTTGCTCGGCCGCTCGAACGAATCGTTCGCGCGCCGAGGCGCGTCGGATCGCCGTGCGAAGGAGCTCGAGCGAAATTTTTCTAAGTCCAACCGCCAAGAGTAAACTTTTCTCCCCGAGCTCTCGCACGAGTTTAATCGTTATATCCACGCACGATACCGCTTGTCATCAATATTTCTCGAGTTTCAAAGCTCTCGGACGCGTATTGCTCCAGTTTTTGTGAAATATTGCTCCGACCGCCAAGAGTAAACTTATCTTTCCGGCTTACTCGGACAATTATAAATATTAGATCATCGTGTGGTAAAGCATTTCGAAGACAAATATCAAGTATGAAAGCGCTCGGATGAGTATTTATCGAATAAACTGAGAATAATGTTCGGAGCGCATCGCTTGCTCGGCCGCTCGAACGAATCGTTCGCGCGCCGAGGCGCGTCGGATCGCCCTGCGAAGGAGCTCGAGCGAAATTTTTCTAAGTCCAACCGCCAAGAGTAAACTTTTCTCTCCGAGCTCCCGCACGACTTTAATCGTTATATCCACGCACGATACCGCTTGTCATCAATATTTCTCGAGTTTCAAAGCTCTCGGACGCGTATTGCTCGAGTTTTTGAGAAATATTGCTCCGACCGCCAAGAGTAAACTTATCTTTCCGGCTTACTCGGACAATTATAAATATTAGATCATCGTGTGGTAAAGCATTTGGAAGACAAATATCAAGTATGAAAGCGCTCGGATGAGTATTTATCGAATAAACTG
Source organism: Lasioglossum baleicum (assembly GCF_051020765.1). Lineage (NCBI taxonomy): Eukaryota > Metazoa > Arthropoda > Insecta > Hymenoptera > Halictidae > Lasioglossum > Lasioglossum baleicum. The sequence continues at coordinate 919,322 of NW_027469115.1, forward strand.
AGAATAATGTTCGGAGCGCATCGCTTGCTCGGCCGCTCGAACGAATCGTTCGCGCGCCGAGGCGCGTCGGATCGCCGTGCGAAGGAGCTCGAGCGAAATTTTTCTAAGTCCAACCGCCAAGAGTAAACTTTTCTCCCCGAGCTCTCGCACGAGTTTAATCGTTATATCCACGCACGATACCGCTTGTCATCAATATTTCTCGAGTTTCAAAGCTCTCGGACGCGTATTGCTCCAGTTTTTGTGAAATATTGCTCCGACCGCCAAGAGTAAACTTATCTTTCCGGCTTACTCGGACAATTATAAATATTAGATCATCGTGTGGTAAAGCATTTCGAAGACAAATATCAAGTATGAAAGCGCTCGGATGAGTATTTATCGAATAAACTGAGAATAATGTTCGGAGCGCATCGCTTGCTCGGCCGCTCGAACGAATCGTTCGCGCGCCGAGGCGCGTCGGATCGCCGTGCGAAGGAGCTCGAGCGAAATTTTTCTAAGTCCAACCGCCAAGAGTAAACTTTTCTCTCCGAGCTCCCGCACGACTTTAATCGTTATATCCACGCACGATACCGCTTGTCATCAATATTTCTCGAGTTTCAAAGCTCTCGGACGCGTATTGCTCGAGTTTTTGAGAAATATTGCTCCGACCGCCAAGAGTAAACTTATCTTTCCGGCTTACTCGGACAATTATAAATATTAGATCATCGTGTGGTAAAGCATTTGGAAGACAAATATCAAGTATGAAAGCGCTCGGATGAGTATTTATCGAATAAACTGAGAATAATGTTCGGAGCGCATCGCTTGCTCGGCCGCTCGAACGAATCGTTCGCGCGCCGAGGCGCGTCGGATCGCCGTGCGAAGGAGCTCGAGCGAAATTTTTCTAAGTCCAACCGCCAAGAGTAAACTTTTCTCCCCGAGCTCTCGCACGAGTTTAATCGTTATATCCACGCACGATACCGCTTGTCATCAATATTTCTCGAGTTTCAAAGCTCTCGGACGCGTATTGCTCCAGTTTTTGTGAAATATTGCTCCGACCGCCAAGAGTAAACTTATCTTTCCGGCTTACTCGGACAATTATAAATATTAGATCATCGTGTGGTAAAGCATTTCGAAGACAAATATCAAGTATGAAAGCGCTCGGATGAGTATTTATCGAATAAACTGAGAATAATGTTCGGAGCGCATCGCTTGCTCGGCCGCTCGAACGAATCGTTCGCGCGCCGAGGCGCGTCGGATCGCCGTGCGAAGGAGCTCGAGCGAAATTTTTCTAAGTCCAACCGCCAAGAGTAAACTTTTCTCTCCGAGCTCCCGCACGACTTTAATCGTTATATCCACGCACGATACCGCTTGTCATCAATATTTCTCGAGTTTCAAAGCTCTCGGACGCGTATTGCTCGAGTTTTTGAGAAATATTGCTCCGACCGCCAAGAGTAAACTTATCTTTCCGGCTTACTCGGACAATTATAAATATTAGATCATCGTGTGGTAAAGCATTTGGAAGACAAATATCAAGTATGAAAGCGCTCGGATGAGTATTTATCGAATAAACTGAGAATAATGTTCGGAGCGCATCGCTTGCTCGGCCGCTCGAACGAATCGTTCGCGCGCCGAGGCGCGTCGGATCGCCGTGCGAAGGAGCTCGAGCGAAATTTTTCTAAGTCCAACCGCCAAGAGTAAACTTTTCTCCCCGAGCTCTCGCACGAGTTTAATCGTTATATCCACGCACGATACCGCTTGTCATCAATATTTCTCGAGTTTCAAAGCTCTCGGACGCGTATTGCTCCAGTTTTTGTGAAATATTGCTCCGACCGCCAAGAGTAAACTTATCTTTCCGGCTTACTCGGACAATTATAAATATTAGATCATCGTGTGGTAAAGCATTTCGAAGACAAATATCAAGTATGAAAGCGCTCGGATGAGTATTTATCGAATAAACTGAGAATAATGTTCGGAGCGCATCGCTTGCTCGGCCGCTCGAACGAATCGTTCGCGCGCCGAGGCGCGTCGGATCGCCGTGCGAAGGAGCTCGAGCGAAATTTTTCTAAGTCCAACCGCCAAGAGTAAACTTTTCTCCCCGAGCTCTCGCACGAGTTTAATCGTTATATCCACGCACGATACCGCTTGTCATCAATATTTCTCGAGTTTCAAAGCTCTCGGACGCGTATTGCTCCAGTTTTTGTGAAATATTGCTCCGACCGCCAAGAGTAAACTTATCTTTCCGGCTTACTCGGACAATTATAAATATTAGATCATCGTGTGGTAAAGCATTTCGAAGACAAATATCAAGTATGAAAGCGCTCGGATGAGTATTTATCGAATAAACTGAGAATAATGTTCGGAGCGCATCGCTTGCTCGGCCGCTCGAACGAATCGTTCGCGCGCCGAGGCGCGTCGGATCGCCGTGCGAAGGAGCTCGAGCGAAATTTTTCTAAGTCCAACCGCCAAGAGTAAACTTTTCTCTCCGAGCTCCCGCACGACTTTAATCGTTATATCCACGCACGATACCGCTTGTCATCAATATTTCTCGAGTTTCAAAGCTCTCGGACGCGTATTGCTCGAGTTTTTGAGAAATATTGCTCCGACCGCCAAGAGTAAACTTATCTTTCCGGCTTACTCGGACAATTATAAATATTAGATCATCGTGTGGTAAAGCATTTCGAAGACAAATATCAAGTATGAAAGCGCTCGGATGAGTATTTATCGAGTTATTGAGAAATAATGTTCCGAGTTATATTTCGACGTGTACTAATCGTGTTCTATCGGTCGTGCGGGTAAACGGCGGGAGTCAGTTTTGGTCTGTACTGTTAGGTAGATCGTCCCCGGATATGTTTGCGATGCGCGTGTTTGGATTAACGAGATTCCCTCTGTCCCTTTTTTTTTTTTCGTTCGAACCATGTCTGTGGATTTGTGCGGATATTGGGATGCCGGTTTTGGGCATTGTCAATAAAACAACATGTAATTGGTTGAAATAATACAATATGTTGATATTGTATTATATTATTCGTATCTTATTAATAAAATAAAAAATTTATATTTTAATTTTTTACTTTTAAATCACATGTATTATTTTCAGGTGGCATTCGTATGGGATAATTGGTTATTTCAGCTACATTGTTCTAATAATATAAGGAATATGCTGCTAGAACTCCGGCAATACGCTGCTAGAAGATGAAGCAGTACGG
>NW_027469115.1:927500-932500 GCF_051020765.1 Lasioglossum baleicum
TCGCCTTAGTCCTGAGGTTAGCCACTAGGCGATCAGTGCTCCCACCGATCATCGACGTTCGTGCAAGGAACGTCGACCCTCTTTCACCGCGGTCTCCGGCTTAGAGGTCGGGATTTGTTTAGGGGTTTTTCTCCCCGCGGTCCGACACACAATTAAGGTAAGACCCTCGGTCTCACTCCCGTGACGTACCACCGGGTTACGCTCCGGTGGGTCGTTGCCACGGCGAGGAGTTTTCCGATTTTGCGAGTGCCACGGTGATCGCAAGCGATCACTCACGTAAGAGCACTTCCAACCAGAGCCCCGTTCGTCACCCGAGGGTGTCCAGGTCCTACCACTTGGAGGAGGGGTTGGCGCACCAGGGAATAAAACCCTGGACCTTCTAGGACCCAGTAGATAGGGACATTGAGTATCCGAGTAATGAGCAATATGGAGCCGAGCTCGCTCTGCTTTTTCAGGCGGTGCCTATTAAAGCGGTGTTAAGTTTAACGCGGAAACCACTGCGAAGGGAGTGCACGCGTATCTGGAGTATACGCGCGCCAGACGTGGAAAAACCCCCTCGTCATCTTTTCAGAATCATCCGTGGGGAAGACCTTCCCATTTGGGAGACGACCCACTTAGCCGTCACGCGTACATCCCCGCGCCGGAGCGCGGGGATGCACGCGTGACGTTTCCAGCGGGGGCCACGGGGAGGCGGGGTCGTCAGCGCAAGGCTCGGTCTCTTGCAGGAACGCACGATGCACATCGCACGCAGTGCAATGCAGTGCAATGCCATGCGCGCGATGCGCATCGCGAGTCAGTTTACGACAAATAGCATTTGCCGAGGCCACTCCGGCACCCCAAACACCGTAGTGAGTGGAGCCTGCGTTGCCGTTGTGGCCAGAGTCCTCTGTGCGTTTTGTGCTGTGGTCCTAGTGTGTTAGTTTCTGCGTTGATGTGTGTTCTGTGTTTCGCGGGCTTCTCTTTTTTGCATTGATAGTTCGGAGAATTTTTTGAAGGCTTGATAGTGTTCTTCTTGCATTAATATTTGATGGTCGCATGGCCATTCAGTTCCATTGAGCACAAGGTGTTCCTGAAGGTTTTTTCTGTAGTCTTCTAGGAGGGGACATTCAAATAGGATGTGCTGTATTGAGTCTATGGTTCCGCATTCACATTGTGGTGTATCAGATAGTCCTAGCTTGTTTAGGTTGTCCCGTATGTTTCCATGGCCCGAGAGGATTTGTGCAGTGTAATAGTTTATTGTTACCCAGTGGGAGTCGATCCGTTGCTTGACATTGTTGAAGAAGTTGAAGGTGGAGCGTCCTTTTTCTGAAGATTCCCATCTTTCTTGCCATAGTGTGATGATTTCGTCGCGTATGTCTTTCTTCATCTTTTGTATTTCTGTCTTGTTCGGGGGAATATCACGCGTGTGGTACACCCTTTCACCGATTGTGAAGTCCAGGTTCTTTCTGAGGTTGTATGCTGCTGTTGCCTCGAGAGTCACTAGGTCTATTGGAATGGCTGCGGTTATTACAGATAGTGCGTCGTTTGAAATGGTCCGGTATGCCTTTGCAATTCTCAGAAGTGCATGGCGTTGTGTACTTATCAGTGATCGCTTGTGGTGGTCGTTTATTTTGTCAGACCAGCTGGCTGCTGCGTATGTCATAATCGGGATGAGTACTCCTTTGTAGAGGATGTCCAGGGTTTTCGTGTTCATTCCCCAGGTCGAGCGCACAACTTGTGCCAGAGAATTGAACAGCTTTTTACATTTTTCGGAGATGTGTGAAATGTGCGGGGAGATGTTTAGTCTTTTTCCAAAATGAACTCCGAGGTATCTGACAGTGTTTGCCATTTTTAGTGAGGTTTCACCGATCTTTACTACCGGGGGCCTCTTGGTGTCTAGAAGTCCTTTAACCAGTATCATCTCCGATTTCGTGGGTGAGAGTTTTAGTTTCTGCTTGTTGCACCAGTTTGAGAGTGTCTTGCAGATTTTATTTGCCTGCACTTCTAGTTCTTTCCTTGTGTTTCCATCTACGAGGACAATGACGTCGTCGGCGTATGCTATTATTTTGAAGCCTAGTTCTTTAATTATTCTGATTATTTCGTCGAAAATCAGATTCCATAGCATGGGGCCCAGGATGGAACCCTGGGGACAGCCTTTGTCGACTATTTTTTCTGCAGTGTGGTGGGGGCTGATGATTTTTGCTTTTCTTTCTGAGAGGTAGCTCTTGAGGACTTTGTACAGGTTTTTGGGACAGTTTCTGAGCTTTAGGTTGTGGAGTACGCTTGGCCACCAGACATTGTCGAAGGCCCCCGAAATGTCAAATAGCAGAGCGATGGCGTACTTCCCGCTAGTCTGCTGTGTATAGTTTCTGAATTCCTTGATTGCGTCTGTGGTGGATTTTCCTTTCTTGAAGCCGAATTGTAGTTCGGACGAGAGTTCATGGTTATTGAGGAGATCGTAGAGTCTGGTGGCTATTAGTTTTTCATAGACCTTGCCCAGTGTTGGGAGCAAGGAGATGGGTCGGTAGGATTTGGGATCTGATTTATCTTTGTCGTCGTTTTTCAGTAGGACTCTTATTATTGCTGTTTTCCATTGGGTGGGAAATAAACCTTGGTGTAGGCAGCGGTTGAAGAGGAACGTTAGTTCGTTTTTCAGTGTTGGCCAGCATTTTTTGATTATCTCTACTTCTATGAGGTCTTCGCCCGGTGCTTTTTTGTTTCTCATGCTTTTGATGGCTGCTTCAACTTCTTCAATTTGGAAAGGCGGAGTGTCATCCGCTTTTGGGAGAGAGGATGCGGATGAGCGGAGTGATCTGTGCCACTTGGTTTCTGATTCGCTGCAGTCGCTGGGTATTAGGGTGTGGAGGAGGGTGTCCAGTGTTTCTTGTAGTGAGGATGTGAAATTGTTACCCGTTTTAATACTTTCGCAGGCTTGATGGGGTTTCAGTTTTTTGGTCAGGGTTTTGTAGACTACTCCCCAGGGGTTTCGGTTTCCTTCGGTGGATACGAACTCTTGCCAACTTTTTGTTTTTGCTTCACGGATGGCGGTAATGTACTTGTTCCGTAAGGCGCGGAATTTTTTTTCCTGGTTTTGTCGCAGTTCTAAGTCGGTTTGTTTCTGGTATTTGATTCTGGCTTGACGTACGGTTTTTCTAAGATGTGACAGTTGAGAGTTCCACCAAGGCACTGATTTGGGAAATTGCGTTTTCTTCGGAATTGCATTGTCGCACGCGTGTGTGATCATGGTTTCTAGTTTGTGTGAGAGTGTTTGTGCATCCGTTTGGGATTCTGGGGAGTAATCTATTGGATCCGAAGCTAGGGATTTTTCCAGTGTGTCGGTGAATTTTTCCCATTTGGCTCTTTTAAAGTTGTATCTGTTTGTGTCCGTCTGTCCGTCGTCTGTTTTAGTGTCACTGATGCTAAAGGTTATTGTATTATGATCGCTTATAGTGTAATTATTGATTATTTTCCAGTCTGCAATTTTGTTGTATATTGAATTGTTGGAGAGGGTGACGTCGATATTTGATTGTCCGCGTGTATTGTCGAAGGTGAAGTGCTTTGATGGTTTGTTTATGACAAACAGCCGGTGTTGTGAGATGAGTTCTTCTAGGGATCTACCTCTGCCGTCAGTGAGTTTACTGAACCATAAGGGCGAGTTTGCATTTGTGTCGAGGGAGATGATTATTTTCTGGCCTTTTAGGAAGTTGAGTATTGACTCTAAGTGTGAAAGGTAAGGTTCTATTTTTTCACAATACTGGAAGTAGCCGTTTATAAGGTAGAATTTGTCGCCTGAGGTTGTGATTTCGACGCAAATGAAATGTGTGTTGCAGAATTGGCCTAACTTGAGAACACTTAGAGATTCATTTAGGATAATGATGGCTGTTTTGACTTTGGTTGCGGTTTGTATTTTCGCGAAGGTTTTTTGATCGGTTATAGTTTTGGATTTTGGGCCAAAGCTTGGGATATTGTTGAATTGAGAATATGGTTCCTGTATTAGAATTACGTCTAGCTTGTGTTCGTTTGCTCGTTTTCTTAGTTCATCTATGACTGTTTTGGATCCCTGGGCGTTAATTTGGGCAAATTTCAAGTTGCATGATTTGCGTGTGTCTTTGAGAATCGGGGTGTGGTTTTTAGTTCCCATAATCTATTTTTGACAAGTACATTTCTACGGCAATTTTGTATGCGGGACAGTCGCGGGATCGGGATGAGTGGTCGTACGGTTTACTTGCCCTTTTGCAGTTTATGCAGGTGGGGTGGTGCTTGTTTGTCCTACAGGTGTCGTAGGAGTGTCCTTCATCGCCGCAGTGGCCGCATGTGTCCGTTGTTGCGTGACAATATTTGCTGACATGGCCGAAGCCCTGGCACTTGTAGCAGCGGCTGACAGCTACGTAGTCTTTGATGGGGCATGCGTTCCAGCCAATGAAGAGCCTGTTGCTTTTCTTGAGAGTTTCCCTGACCGTCGGAGAGGTTTCTACTACCCAGTTTACTGTGTCTCTGTGTCTGTCGCCGGTTCTGAATTTGAGTACAAACTCCTCAGCGAAGTTGCTTGTTGGGATGTGTTCGGCGTTTTGTAGTCGGACTGTGTTTGTTATTTCTTTTTCGGTTAGTTCTTTGGGGACGTTGTACACTATCATAAGTGGTCGCTTTTTCTCTGGTAGTCCAGCCTTGAGCCCTGCTTTGCTGAGTTTGGTGTTCTTTAGAACAGTTTCCATTTCCTCCTTAGTCTCGGTTTCTAATAAGACACCGTTTTTGCTGATATTTTTGAGAGTCCTGATCCTTAGTTTTTCTTTTGCTGGGGCTAGATTTGCTATCACCGTTTGTTTTGTTTCGTCGCTATTTGTAATTTTGCTGTCCGAGGCAGGGTATATCATTACTATATTTTTGGGAGGCTTCACGGCGTTCCGTGGGATGCTTGCGGAGGAGAGCTTTACTTTGTTCGCGTAGGACTGCGCTCGAGGAGGGAGACCAAGATTTAGATCTGCAAATTTGTTGACCGCTCCTGTGATGGTTTGGTTTAACTG
>NW_027469115.1:942500-960000 GCF_051020765.1 Lasioglossum baleicum
CAGATATTCCTGCGTTCTCGGTTTATATTTTTCTCATAACATCACAAATCATTACGTGTAGTGCATAAAATTCATGTTTAATATTTCCCTTTTGGGTTTCTCTCGAGAACAAATTCTTATATTTCCTTGCGTTCTCAGGTTGAGCTAACATCTGGTAGCACGAGTATCCCACGTAGCACGTAACCACGGGCGCTGGACAATCGACACAAGTGCCGAGGAAGCGCGGACAGGACGCATGCTGGGCTCTGGGTGTAACAATGCCCCTCCGAAAGCCAACCTCATTTTATTTACTTTTCGTTTCTCTGCAAACAAGAAGTTTGACTTCTTTCTAGTTTTAGTTTCTCTCAAACATCTTTCCATAACTATCTCAAACTTTTAGCTCGGATAGAAGAGTTGATGCTCAGTTAGTACGAGTATACACATCAGTGCATACAAGTCACCAACCTCCTCGATGGGAGGCTCGCCACATAAGGGCCATTCGGTCTTAGACACCGACCCGTGGCAATGCTGTGTAGAGAAAAGTTCTAAACGAAGTACGGAACGAAACAGTCGAGACCGAAGTCTCGAGGCGCCGTGAACTGCTTCTCGACCGAGATCGTAGAATAGCCCCAAGCGCGCGCTGAACCGCCCGACTCGCCGAACCGTCGAGTCTCTTAAGGATACCGAACGGCCGGCAAGGACGCCGGCGCCGCGCGGTGAATAGCACGCGCGCTTATGGGTGCAAACCGCCGCGGCAACAGCCCGTCCGGCGGGGCTGTTGGGACTTAGAAAAATTTTTGCATGAAAAATTTTTTTGTACAACACAATAAATATTTATATTTCCAGGATATTTAACACAAAATATTCAACTTTTCATATACTATCTCGGTACTTTGAACATTTTTCAAGTCCAACCGCCAAGAGTAAACTTATCTTTCTATCGTATCTAGACCATTATAAATATTAGATCATTGTATAATAAAGCATTCTAACAATAAATATCAAGTATCAAAGCTCTAGGATGAATATTTATCGAATAAACTCAGAATAATGTTCCGGGCGCATTGCGTGCAACTCCGACCGAAGTGAAATTTTTCTAAGTCCAACCGCCAAGAGTAAACTTTTTTCCTAGCGTTCCCAGACCATTATAAATATTAGATCATTGTATAATAACGCATTCTAACAATAAATATCAAGTATCAAAGCTCTAGGCTGAATATTTATCGAATAAACTCAGAATAATGTTCCAGGCGCATTACGAGCAACTCCGACCGAAGCGAAATTTTTCTAAGTCCAACCGCCAAGAGTAAACTTTTTTCCTAGCGTTCCCAGACCATTATAAATATTAGATCATTGTATAATAACGCATTCTAACAATAAATATCAAGTATCAAAGCTCTAGGATGAATATTTATCGAATAAACTCAGAATAATGTTCCGGGCGCATTGCGAGCAACTCCGACCGAAGCGAAATTTTTCTAAGTCCAACCGCCAAGAGTAAACTTTTTTCCTAGCGTTCCCAGACCATTATAAATATTAGATCATTGTATAATAACGCATTCTAACAATAAATATCAAGTATCAAAGCTTTAGGATGAATATTTATCGAATAAACTCAGAATAATGTTCCGGGCGCATTGCGAGCAACTCCGACCGAGCGAAATTTTTCTAAGTCCAACCGCCAAGAGTAAACTTTTTTCCTAGCGTTCCCAGACCATTATAAATATTAGATCATTGTATAATAACGCATTCTAACAATAAATATCAAGTATCAAAGCTTTAGGATGAATATTTATCGAATAAACTCAGAATAATGTTCCGGGCGCATTGCGAGCAACTCCGACCGAGCGAAATTTTTCTAAGTCCAACCGCCAAGAGTAAACTTTTTTCCTAGCGTTCCCAGACCATTATAAATATTAGATCATTGTATAATAACGCATTCTAACAATAAATATCAAGTATCAAAGCTTTAGGATGAATATTTATCGAATAAACTCAGAATAATGTTCCGGGCGCATTGCGAGCAACTCCGACCGAGCGAAATTTTTCTAAGTCCAACCGCCAAGAGTAAACTTTTTTCCTAGCGTTCCCAGACCATTATAAATATTAGATCATTGTATAATAACGCATTCTAACAATAAATATCAAGTATCAAAGCTTTAGGATGAATATTTATCGAATAAACTCAGAATAATGTTCCGGGCGCATTGCGAGCAACTCCGACCGAGCGAAATTTTTCTAAGTCCAACCGCCAAGAGTAAACTTTTTTCCTAGCGTTCCCAGACCATTATAAATATTAGATCATTGTATAATAACGCATTCTAACAATAAATATCAAGTATCAAAGCTTTAGGATGAATATTTATCGAATAAACTCAGAATAATGTTCCGGGCGCATTGCGAGCAACTCCGACCGAGCGAAATTTTTCTAAGTCCAACCGCCAAGAGTAAACTTTTTTCCTAGCGTTCCCAGACCATTATAAATATTAGATCATTGTATAATAACGCATTCTAACAATAAATATCAAGTATCAAAGCTCTAGGATGAATATTTATCGAATAAACTCAGAATAATGTTCCGGGCGCATTGCGAGCAACTCCGACCGAAGCGAAATTTTTCTAAGTCCAACCGCCAAGAGTAAACTTTTTTCCTAGCGTTCCCAGACCATTATAAATATTAGATCATTGTATAATAACGCATTCTAACAATAAATATCAAGTATCAAAGCTTTAGGATGAATATTTATCGAATAAACTCAGAATAATGTTCCGGGCGCATTGCGAGCAACTCCGACCGAGCGAAATTTTTCTAAGTCCAACCGCCAAGAGTAAACTTTTTTCCTAGCGTTCCCAGACCATTATAAATATTAGATCATTGTATAATAACGCATTCTAACAATAAATATCAAGTATCAAAGCTTTAGGATGAATATTTATCGAATAAACTCAGAATAATGTTCCGGGCGCATTGCGAGCAACTCCGACCGAGCGAAATTTTTCTAAGTCCAACCGCCAAGAGTAAACTTTTTTCCTAGCGTTCCCAGACCATTATAAATATTAGATCATTGTATAATAACGCATTCTAACAATAAATATCAAGTATCAAAGCTTTAGGATGAATATTTATCGAATAAACTCAGAATAATGTTCCGGGCGCATTGCGAGCAACTCCGACCGAGCGAAATTTTTCTAAGTCCAACCGCCAAGAGTAAACTTTTTTCCTAGCGTTCCCAGACCATTATAAATATTAGATCATTGTATAATAACGCATTCTAACAATAAATATCAAGTATCAAAGCTTTAGGATGAATATTTATCGAATAAACTCAGAATAATGTTCCGGGCGCATTGCGAGCAACTCCGACCGAGCGAAATTTTTCTAAGTCCAACCGCCAAGAGTAAACTTTTTTCCTAGCGTTCCCAGACCATTATAAATATTAGATCATTGTATAATAACGCATTCTAACAATAAATATCAAGTATCAAAGCTTTAGGATGAATATTTATCGAATAAACTCAGAATAATGTTCCGGGCGCATTGCGAGCAACTCCGACCGAGCGAAATTTTTCTAAGTCCAACCGCCAAGAGTAAACTTTTTTCCTAGCGTTCCCAGACCATTATAAATATTAGATCATTGTATAATAACGCATTCTAACAATAAATATCAAGTATCAAAGCTCTAGGATGAATATTTATCGAATAAACTCAGAATAATGTTCCGGGCGCATTGCGAGCAACTCCGACCGAAGCGAAATTTTTCTAAGTCCAACCGCCAAGAGTAAACTTTTTTCCTAGCGTTCCCAGACCATTATAAATATTAGATCATTGTATAATAACGCATTCTAACAATAAATATCAAGTATCAAAGCTCTAGGATGAATATTTATCGAATAAACTCAGAATAATGTTCCGGGCGCATTGCGAGCAACTCCGACCGAGCGAAATTTTTCTAAGTCCAACCGCCAAGAGTAAACTTTCTTCCTAGCGTTCCCAGACCGTTATAAATATTAGATCATCGTGTGGTAAAGCATTTCGAAGACAAATATCAAGTATGAAAGCGCTCGGATGAGTATTTATCGAATAAACTGAGAATAATGTTCGGAGCGCATCGCTTGCTCGGCCGCTCGAACGAATCGTTCGCGCGCCGAGGCGCGTCGGATCGCCGTGCGAAGGAGCTCGAGCGAAATTTTTCTAAGTCCAACCGCCAAGAGTAAACTTTTCTCCCCGAGCTCTCGCACGAGTTTAAATATCAAGTATCAAAGCTCTAGGATGAATACTTATCGAATAAACTCAGAATAATGTTCCGGGCGCATTCCGAGCAACTCCGACCGAGCGAAATTTTTCTAAGTCCAACCGCCAAGAGTAAACTTTTTTCCTAGCGTTCCCAGACCATTATAAATATTAGATCATTGTATAATAACGCATTCTAACAATAAATATCAAGTATCAAAGCTTTAGGATGAATATTTATCGAATAAACTCAGAATAATGTTCCGGGCGCATTGCGAGCAACTCCGACCGAGCGAAATTTTTCTAAGTCCAACCGCCAAGAGTAAACTTTTTTCCTAGCGTTCCCAGACCATTATAAATATTAGATCATTGTATAATAACGCATTCTAACAATAAATATCAAGTATCAAAGCTCTAGGATGAATATTTATCGAATAAACTCAGAATAATGTTCCGGGCGCATTCCGAGCAACTCCGACCGAGCGAAATTTTTCTAAGTCCAACCGCCAAGAGTAAACTTTTTTCCTAGCGTTCCCAGACCATTATAAATATTAGATCATCGTGTGGTAAAGCATTTTGAAGACAAATATCAAGTATGAAAGCGCTCGGATGAGTATTTATCGAATAAACTGAGAATAATGTTCGGAGCGCATCGCTTGCTCGGCCGCTCGAACGAATCGTTCGCGCGCCGAGGCGCGTCGGATCGCCGTGCGAAGGAGCTCGAGCGAAATTTTTCTAAGTCCAACCGCCAAGAGTAAACTTTTCTCCCCGAGCTCCCGCACGACTTTAATCGTTATATCCACGCACGATACCGCTTGTCATCAATATTTCTCGAGTTTCAAAGCTCTCGAACGCGTATTGCTCCAGTTTTTGTGAAATATTGCTCCGACCGCCAAGAGTAAACTTATCTTTCCGGCTTACTCGGACAATTATAAATATTAGATCATCGTGTGGTAAAGCATTTCGAAGACAAATATCAAGTATGAAAGCGCTCGGATGAGTATTTATCGAATAAACTGAGAATAATGTTCGGAGCGCATCGCTTGCTCGGCCGCTCGAACGAATCGTTCGCGCGCCGAGGCGCGTCGGATCGCCGTGCGAAGGAGCTCGAGCGAAATTTTTCTAAGTCCAACCGCCAAGAGTAAACTTTTCTCCCCGAGCTCTCGCACGAGTTTAATCGTTATATCCACGCACGATACCGCTTGTCATCAATATTTCTCGAGTTTCAAAGCTCTCGGACGCGTATTGCTTCAGTTTTTGAGAAATATTGCTCCGACCGCCAAGAGTAAACTTATCTTTCCGGCTTACTCGGACAATTATAAATATTAGATCATCGTGTGGTAAAGCATTTCGAAGACAAATATCAAGTATGAAAGCGCTCGGATGAGTATTTATCGAATAAACTGAGAATAATGTTCGGAGCGCATCGCTTGCTCGGCCGCTCGAACGAATCGTTCGCGCGCCGAGGCGCGTCGGATCGCCGTGCGAAGGAGCTCGAGCGAAATTTTTCTAAGTCCAACCGCCAAGAGTAAACTTTTCTCCCCGAGCTCCCGCACGACTTTAATCGTTATATCCACGCACGATACCGCTTGTCATCAATATTTCTCGAGTTTCAAAGCTCTCGGACGCGTATTGCTTCAGTTTTTGAGAAATATTGCTCCGACCGCCAAGAGTAAACTTATCTTTCCGGCTTACTCGGACAATTATAAATATTAGATCATCGTGTGGTAAAGCATTTCGAAGACAAATATCAAGTATGAAAGCGCTCGGATGAGTATTTATCGAATAAACTGAGAATAATGTTCGGAGCGCATCGCTTGCTCGGCCGCTCGAACGAATCGTTCGCGCGCCGAGGCGCGTCGGATCGCCGTGCGAAGGAGCTCGAGCGAAATTTTTCTAAGTCCAACCGCCAAGAGTAAACTTTTCTCCCCGAGCTCCCGCACGACTTTAATCGTTATATCCACGCACGATACCGCTTGTCATCAATATTTCTCGAGTTTCAAAGCTCTCGGACGCGTATTGCTTCAGTTTTTGAGAAATATTGCTCCGACCGCCAAGAGTAAACTTATCTTTCCGGCTTACTCGGACAATTATAAATATTAGATCATCGTGTGGTAAAGCATTTCGAAGACAAATATCAAGTATGAAAGCGCTCGGATGAGTATTTATCGAATAAACTGAGAATAATGTTCGGAGCGCATCGCTTGCTCGGCCGCTCGAACGAATCGTTCGCGCGCCGAGGCGCGTCGGATCGCCGTGCGAAGGAGCTCGAGCGAAATTTTTCTAAGTCCAACCGCCAAGAGTAAACTTTTCTCCCCGAGCTCTCGCACGAGTTTAATCGTTATATCCACGCACGATACCGCTTGTCATCAATATTTCTCGAGTTTCAAAGCTCTCGGACGCGTATTGCTCCAGTTTTTGTGAAATATTGCTCCGACCGCCAAGAGTAAACTTATCTTTCCGGCTTACTCGGACAATTATAAATATTAGATCATCGTGTGGTAAAGCATTTCGAAGACAAATATCAAGTATGAAAGCGCTCGGATGAGTATTTATCGAATAAACTGAGAATAATGTTCGGAGCGCATCGCTTGCTCGGCCGCTCGAACGAATCGTTCGCGCGCCGAGGCGCGTCGGATCGCCGTGCGAAGGAGCTCGAGCGAAATTTTTCTAAGTCCAACCGCCAAGAGTAAACTTTTCTCCCCGAGCTCCCGCACGACTTTAATCGTTATATCCACGCACGATACCGCTTGTCATCAATATTTCTCGAGTTTCAAAGCTCTCGGACGCGTATTGCTTCAGTTTTTGAGAAATATTGCTCCGACCGCCAAGAGTAAACTTATCTTTCCGGCTTACTCGGACAATTATAAATATTAGATCATCGTGTGGTAAAGCATTTCGAAGACAAATATCAAGTATGAAAGCGCTCGGATGAGTATTTATCGAATAAACTGAGAATAATGTTCGGAGCGCATCGCTTGCTCGGCCGCTCGAACGAATCGTTCGCGCGCCGAGGCGCGTCGGATCGCCGTGCGAAGGAGCTCGAGCGAAATTTTTCTAAGTCCAACCGCCAAGAGTAAACTTTTCTCCCCGAGCTCTCGCACGAGTTTAATCGTTATATCCACGCACGATACCGCTTGTCATCAATATTTCTCGAGTTTCAAAGCTCTCGGACGCGTATTGCTTCAGTTTTTGAGAAATATTGCTCCGACCGCCAAGAGTAAACTTATCTTTCCGGCTTACTCGGACAATTATAAATATTAGATCATCGTGTGGTAAAGCATTTCGAAGACAAATATCAAGTATGAAAGCGCTCGGATGAGTATTTATCGAATAAACTGAGAATAATGTTCGGAGCGCATCGCTTGCTCGGCCGCTCGAACGAATCGTTCGCGCGCCGAGGCGCGTCGGATCGCCGTGCGAAGGAGCTCGAGCGAAATTTTTCTAAGTCCAACCGCCAAGAGTAAACTTTTCTCCCCGAGCTCCCGCACGACTTTAATCGTTATATCCACGCACGATACCGCTTGTCATCAATATTTCTCGAGTTTCAAAGCTCTCGGACGCGTATTGCTTCAGTTTTTGAGAAATATTGCTCCGACCGCCAAGAGTAAACTTATCTTTCCGGCTTACTCGGACAATTATAAATATTAGATCATCGTGTGGTAAAGCATTTCGAAGACAAATATCAAGTATGAAAGCGCTCGGATGAGTATTTATCGAATAAACTGAGAATAATGTTCGGAGCGCATCGCTTGCTCGGCCGCTCGAACGAATCGTTCGCGCGCCGAGGCGCGTCGGATCGCCGTGCGAAGGAGCTCGAGCGAAATTTTTCTAAGTCCAACCGCCAAGAGTAAACTTTTCTCCCCGAGCTCCCGCACGACTTTAATCGTTATATCCACGCACGATACCGCTTGTCATCAATATTTCTCGAGTTTCAAAGCTCTCGGACGCGTATTGCTTCAGTTTTTGAGAAATATTGCTCCGACCGCCAAGAGTAAACTTATCTTTCCGGCTTACTCGGACAATTATAAATATTAGATCATCGTGTGGTAAAGCATTTCGAAGACAAATATCAAGTATGAAAGCGCTCGGATGAGTATTTATCGAATAAACTGAGAATAATGTTCGGAGCGCATCGCTTGCTCGGCCGCTCGAACGAATCGTTCGCGCGCCGAGGCGCGTCGGATCGCCGTGCGAAGGAGCTCGAGCGAAATTTTTCTAAGTCCAACCGCCAAGAGTAAACTTTTCTCCCCGAGCTCTCGCACGAGTTTAATCGTTATATCCACGCACGATACCGCTTGTCATCAATATTTCTCGAGTTTCAAAGCTCTCGGACGCGTATTGCTCCAGTTTTTGTGAAATATTGCTCCGACCGCCAAGAGTAAACTTATCTTTCCGGCTTACTCGGACAATTATAAATATTAGATCATCGTGTGGTAAAGCATTTCGAAGACAAATATCAAGTATGAAAGCGCTCGGATGAGTATTTATCGAATAAACTGAGAATAATGTTCGGAGCGCATCGCTTGCTCGGCCGCTCGAACGAATCGTTCGCGCGCCGAGGCGCGTCGGATCGCCGTGCGAAGGAGCTCGAGCGAAATTTTTCTAAGTCCAACCGCCAAGAGTAAACTTTTCTCCCCGAGCTCCCGCACGACTTTACACGACTTTAATCGTTATATCCACGCACGATACCGCTTGTCATCAATATTTCTCGAGTTTCAAAGCTCTCGGACGCGTATTGCTCCAGTTTTTGTGAAATATTGCTCCGACCGCCAAGAGTAAACTTATCTTTCCGGCTTACTCGGACAATTATAAATATTAGATCATCGTGTGGTAAAGCATTTCGAAGACAAATATCAAGTATGAAAGCGCTCGGATGAGTATTTATCGAATAAACTGAGAATAATGTTCGGAGCGCATCGCTTGCTCGGCCGCTCGAACGAATCGTTCGCGCGCCGAGGCGCGTCGTATCGCCGTGCGAAGGAGCTCGAGCGAAATTTTTCTAAGTCCAACCGCCAAGAGTAAACTTTTCTCCCCGAGCTCCCGCACGACTTTAATCGTTATATCCACGCACGATACCGCTTGTCATCAATATTTCTCGAGTTTCAAAGCTCTCGAACGCGTATTGCTCCAGTTTTTGTGAAATATTGCTCCGACCGCCAAGAGTAAACTTATCTTTCCGGCTTACTCGGACAATTATAAATATTAGATCATCGTGTGGTAAAGCATTTCGAAGACAAATATCAAGTATGAAAGCGCTCGGATGAGTATTTATCGAATAAACTGAGAATAATGTTCGGAGCGCATCGCTTGCTCGGCCGCTCGAACGAATCGTTCGCGCGCCGAGGCGCGTCGTATCGCCGTGCGAAGGAGCTCGAGCGAAATTTTTCTAAGTCCAACCGCCAAGAGTAAACTTTTCTCCCCGAGATCTCGCACGAGTTTAATCGTTATATCCACGCACGATACCGCTTGTCATCAATATTTCTCGAGTTTCAATGCTCTCGGACGCGTATTGCTCCAGTTTTTGTGAAATATTGCTCCGACCGCCAAGAGTAAACTTATCTTTCCGGCTTACTCGGACAATTATAAATATTAGATCATCGTGTGGTAAAGCATTTCGAAGACAAATATCAAGTATGAAAGCGCTCGGATGAGTATTTATCGAATAAACTGAGAATAATGTTCGGAGCGCATCGCTTGCTCGGCCGCTCGAACGAATCGTTCGCGCGCCGAGGCGCGTCGTATCGCCGTGCGAAGGAGCTCGAGCGAAATTTTTCTAAGTCCAACCGCCAAGAGTAAACTTTTCTCCCCGAGCTCCCGCACGACTTTAATCGTTATATCCACGCACGATACCGCTTGTCATCAATATTTCTGGAGTTTCAAAGCTCTCGGACGCGTATTGCTTCAGTTTTTGAGAAATATTGCTCCGACCGCCAAGAGTAAACTTATCTTTCCGGCTTACTCGGACAATTATAAATATTAGATCATCGTGTGGTAAAGCATTTCGAAGACAAATATCAAGTATGAAAGCGCTCGGATGAGTATTTATCGAATAAACTGAGAATAATGTTCGGAGCGCATCGCTTGCTCGGCCGCTCGAACGAATCGTTTGCGCGCCGAGGCGCGTCGTATCGCCGTGCGAAGGAGCTCGAGCGAAATTTTTCTAAGTCCAACCGCCAAGAGTAAACTTTTCTCCCCGAGCTCTCGCACGAGTTTAATCGTTATATCCACGCACGATACCGCTTGTCATCAATATTTCTCGAGTTTCAATGAGCTCGGACGCGTATTGCTCGAGTTTTTGAGAAATATTGCTCCGACCGCCAAGAGTAAACTTATCTTTCCGGTTGACTCGGACAATTATAAATATTAGATCATCGTGTGGTAAAGCATTTCGAAGACAAATATCAAGTATGAAAGCGCTCGGATGAGTATTTATCGAATAAACTGAGAATAATGTTCGGAGCGCATCGCTTGCTCGGCCGCTCGAACGAATCGTTCGCGCGCCGAGGCGCGTCGTATCGCCGTGCGAAGGAGCTCGAGCGAAATTTTTCTAAGTCCAACCGCCAAGAGTAAACTTTTCTCCCCGAGCTCCCGCACGACTTTAATCGTTATATCCACGCACGATACCGCTTGTCATCAATATTTCTCGAGTTTCAAAGCTCTCGAACGCGTATTGCTCCAGTTTTTGTGAAATATTGCTCCGACCGCCAAGAGTAAACTTATCTTTCCGGCTTACTCGGACAATTATAAATATTAGATCATCGTGTGGTAAAGCATTTCGAAGACAAATATCAAGTATGAAAGCGCTCGGATGAGTATTTATCGAATAAACTGAGAATAATGTTCGGAGCGCATCGCTTGCTCGGCCGCTCGAACGAATCGTTCGCGCGCCGAGGCGCGTCGTATCGCCGTGCGAAGGAGCTCGAGCGAAATTTTTCTAAGTCCAACCGCCAAGAGTAAACTTTTCTCCCCGAGCTCTCGCACGACTTTAATCGTTATATCCACGCACGATACCGCTTGTCATCAATATTTCTCGAGTTTCAAAGCTCTCGGACGCGTATTGCTCCAGTTTTTGTGAAATATTGCTCCGACCGCCAAGAGTAAACTTATCTTTCCGGCTTACTCGGACAATTATAAATATTAGATCATCGTGTGGTAAAGCATTTCGAAGACAAATATCAAGTATGAAAGCGCTCGGATGAGTATTTATCGAATAAACTGAGAATAATGTTCGGAGCGCATCGCTTGCTCGGCCGCTCGAACGAATCGTTCGCGCGCCGAGGCGCGTCGTATCGCCCTGCGAAGGAGCTCGAGCGAAATTTTTCTAAGTCCAACCGCCAAGAGTAAACTTTTCTCCCCGAGCTCCCGCACGACTTTAATCGTTATATCCACGCACGATACCGCTTGTCATCAATATTTCTCGAGTTTCAAAGCTCTCGGACGCGTATTGCTCCAGTTTTTGTGAAATATTGCTCCGACCGCCAAGAGTAAACTTATCTTTCCGGCTTACTCGGACAATTATAAATATTAGATCATCGTGTGGTAAAGCATTTGGAAGACAAATATCAAGTATGAAAGCGCTCGGATGAGTATTTATCGAGTTATTGAGAAATAATTTTCCGAGTTATATTTCGACGTGTACTAATCGTGTTCTATCGGTCGTGCGGGTAAACGGCGGGAGTCAGTTTTGGTCTGTACTGTTAGCTAGATCGTCCCCGGATATGTTTGCGATGCGCGTGTTTGGATTAACGAGTTTCCCTCTGTCCCTACCTTTTGATTGCTCCGCTAGGTGGCCAATAGCACACACGCGTTGTTACATCGCTCCGTGATATTATCGTCTTTCCTGCGGAAAAACAGTTATTTCAAGTGCAAATAGTTATCGAGGACACTCAGAGTAATACAGTGAATAAAGTGAGACAGAGATTACGCCGAGAACAGTGTCTGGAGGAAGATATTCGCTGTTGAAGTGCTGACCACGTGCACGGCGGCATATTGCCAGCCTGTCAGCAGATTTTCAAGACACGAAGACGGAGAGGAGCAGTCAGGCGACTGAAAAACATTCGTGCAGTGTTAATTACACCAAAGACAACAGACACACAAACAATTACGCGTGTGGCCCGTTCCAGTGCTGTTAATTAGTGGAAATTAACTTCGGTCGCCACGTGGCTGCAGCGACGGCCATCTTGGACGCCCTCATTCGCTCTCATTGGCGAGAATTTATCTTGCGGTGCCCCCAGGAAGTAGTTCGACGTGTTCCACTGGTTCCACGACTTCCATCTTCAGTGGCTCCATCTTGTGGCGCCCTCGTGAACTAGATCTACTAGTCCCACGATCCGAGGACTTCCACCGCCGGTGGCTCCATCTCTTGGCGCCCTCTTGAACTAGCTCCACGACTTCCACCTCCAGTGGCTCCATCTTGCGGCGCCCCCGAGGACTAGTTCCACTAGTTCCACGATCTGGCGACTTCCACCGCCGGTGGCTCCATCTCTTGACGCCCTCGTGAACTAGATCCACTAGTTCCACGAGTTCCCCGATTTCTGCCCCATCTCGCGGCGCGCAGTGAACTGGTTCCACTAGTTCCACGAACCTCATTAGTTCCACGAGTTCCACCTTTGCTCTTTTTTGCTCCTTTTCACTCCTTTTCGCTCCTTTAGCTCCTTTTCACCCCTTTTCGCACTTTCGCGCTCTTCCGCGCCCTCTTTCACACTTTCCGCCCTTTTACGCCCTTTCCACGTTTTCACTTCTTTCCTCGCGCTTTTCGCCGTTTTCGTCCCTTCTGCCCATCGCGCCCCTTGTGCCTCGTGTACCCCTTTTGCTCCTTTGACCTCTTTACGCCCTTTTACTCTCGATTGAGTTCAGAAATCCTGGCAATCACACGAAAATCTCCGTACGAATCCGAGGACAGCTCTTCGGCTGACACGGTTATAGAAATGGACTTCGAGAGCTCCGACTCTGAGGAAGTGACGAACAGGAGGAGGAAGACCAAGGGAAAGGAGAAACGAAAGAGGAGGAGCTCGGGCAGCGGTGATGCGGGGCCCACAACGGCGACCGCTGATGGACGGACGGGGAAAACGAAAAGAAAGAAAAAGGGTTCTCCTCCTAAGGCCCTGACGGAGCACGAGACTGACACCGATGAAGCAAAACAACAGAAGGCTGACTCAGAAACCACTCTCTCCCTGAAGGCAAGGTCGGAGAAAATCTTCAGGAGTGTAATGGCCTTCCTCCATGATCCGGACAACTCCATCGACTGCAAGACCACAGAAGCCGTCCTTGGCAAATTTTACAAGCTTCAGGGCGTTCTAAATGAGGCACTGATCCAGAACAGCCACCTCGAGGGACAAGTTGCCGCGCTTAAGGGGGAAACTGCTCAACAGCGGAGGACCTTCGAGACCACCGTTGAGAAGGCCGAGAAGGGGTTCGCCACAGCAACGACCACAGCCCCCAGAGGATCCACTACATATGCGGAACGGGTTGGGCTGAGATCCAAATCCGCGATGGCCTCTAACTTAAAGCGAAACCCTCCTAATGTAATAACCATTGTACCTAAGGACACAAAAGCATTCGTGTCTAGTGAGGCGACAAAGGAAGCGGTGCAGAAACTCATATCCCCGGCACGTGATGGACTTCAAGTGGTGGGCGTACGGGGAATCCAGGGGAACGGAATTATTGTCGAGACGGCCAAAACGAGCGACGTGACTGCACTCCTGGGTAATGAGAAACTCAGGGAAGCTGGACTGGTGGTTGGCGCACCTCAGAAAAAGAGCCCACGGGTCATCCTGTACAACACCCCAAGGATGCTCACGGATGAGACTCTGCTGGACACCATCGTTGAGCAGAACGTGGATCAGGAAGGAAGAACACGAATGAGACAACAAATGAGGGTTGCTTTCAAATCCGGGGACAAAAACAAAGAAACATGTAACACCATCCTTGAGGTCTCAAACGAAGCTAGAAATTATCTGCTCAAAAAGGAATCATTGTACATCGGCTGGAGCCGTTGCAATGCGCAAGATTACATTGCTGCCACACGATGCTACAAATGTCAGGCATTCGGACACACATCTAAGTACTGCCGAGCGGAAAAGGAGACGTGCGGACACTGTGGAACCGCGGGGCACAGCTTCAAGGACTGCCCAAACAAAAGCTCATTGGCAGTCTGCTCGAACTGCCAGAGGTTTGGAAGAGACCACCACCACTCCGTGAAGAGCAATGAATGTCCCGCATACAAAGCCGCGATCAACCAGGTCCTTTCTAGAACCGACTATGGCCAATAATATCACCATAAATGGCCGGGAGCTAAAAATCGCGCAACATAACATGCGGGGATCGCACAACGTCTCGCTGGAGATGCGGAGAGTGATGAACGACGAGGACATTGACATCTTGCTAATGCAGGAACCATACAATGTCAGAGGTCGACTTCTGGGACTCAGGGGCTGTCTCACTGTCACCGGGGGAAAACCACAGTCTCACGTGATGGCGGCAATAGCCGTACGTAACCCAGGGCTCAACGTTCTGAAGCTTGCTCGCCTGTCCAGTGAGTACTGTACATGTGTTGAGATCTCGGGCGCTGCTGGAAGGATATATCTGGCCAGCATCTACTTTAGGTTCTCGCATGACATCGACCGCTATCTCAGCCTGATACATGACATCTGCCATGAACTGCGCGGCCAGAGGTTGATCATAGCGGCTGACGTGAACGCTAAATCCCCCATGTGGCACAGTGGGATTCTGGACAGTCGGGGTGTGATGCTGGAGGAAACGATAGCGTCGGAGAACCTGGTGGTGCTCAATAGCCCAGACAACCCCCCCACCTTCCGAAACCACTGTGGAAAATCGAACATCGACGTCACTATGGCCACGGAGGCGGCGGCCGGACTCATCCGCGACTGGGCTGTGCATGAGGGATGGACGACGAGTGACCACAACCCTATCTCCTTCTGCGTCGGATTCCCGGATCGAGCGGGGGCCACCGGAACCCGAGAACCGGCGCTGCACCAGCGTTACCGAACGACCGAAGTGGACTGGTCGAGATTCCAGGATGTCCTCCAGCAGATCAGGGGACTCAGATTGCGGGATTTTGGTCCGAGGAGCAAGGATGAGGTGGAGGTGGCGGCGGCCTTAATTCAGGACTGCATCGTGTCTGCCTGCGACGCTGTCCTGCAGCGGAAGCAGCGACATGATAGATCTGTCCCATGGTGGACGCGAGATCTCACGGCCCTGAAGAAGAAAACCTACAAGACCAGAAAGGCCTTCCAGGTTGAGACGGACCCGGTGCGAAAGATCGCCCGGAGGAATGAATACCTCCTGATTAGACGCAGGTACACGGCTGAGATCCACCGTGCCAAGACGACCGACTGGCAGAAATTCGTGACCAACGAGGGCAATGAAAACCCGTGGGGGTTGGTGTACAGGGCGTGTATGAGAAAGTGCAGCCCGGAAATGGCGCTGTCTACGAGATGCGTAGGCGCGGACCGCCCGATCACATGGGAGGACTCCGCCCTGGAGCTCCTGAACGCCCTTGTTCCGGATGACACCCCTGACAGCACGGAGGAGCAGATTGAAAGGAGAAACTCTCGCCTCGCGCCGCCTCCGACGGCGCCGGATGTCTCGAGGTTCGCCGACGCCGAGATCGGGGAGGCCGTCGCCTCCCTCCGGAACGGCAAGGCCCCGGGACCCGATCTCATCGAGGTTATCGTTTACAAGGCCTCATATGGCGTCCTCCGTGCCGAGTTCTTGAAGTTGTTCAACGCCTGTCTGGAGTTCGGGTGCTTCCCCGCGGTCTGGAAGGTTGGCTCAGTGCGCGCGTTGCTTAAGGGCACGGACAGGGATGAGGCGCTTGCGAAATCCTATCGCCCGATATGCCTCCTGTCAGTGATCGGGAAGTCCCTCGAGAGGCTCATGGTCGGGAGACTAGAGGAGACTTTCATGATGCCGGGGTATGCAGCACAGCGGCAGTTCGGGTTCCGTAGGGGCAGGTCAACGGTGGACGCGATAGTTGAGATGCGAAGGTGTGTTGAGACCTCCGATCGCAAGTATGTACTCGCGATCATGTTCGACATTGCTGGCGCTTTCGATAACGTCTGGTGGCCAAGCATTATGCATTACCTCAGGGAGAGGAACTGTCCCGGGAACTTGTATTCCCTGGTATCCGACTACCTGTCTGACAGACGGGTCATACTTGTCGGTAGGAGCGGAAGAGTGGAGAAGGGCGTAACGAGGGGTTGCCCGCAGGGCTCCGTGGCGGCTCCCCCTTTCTGGAACCTGGTGTTCGACGACCTCCTGATGACCTTGGAGAGGGATGGACACGAGGTCTTCGCGTATGCTGATGATCTCTCGCTGCTCATCGCTGGTAACACCAGAGCCGAGATTGAGGGAAGGGCGCGTGCGGCGATCGCGACGATTGAGGGTTGGTGTTCTCGGGAGAAACTTTCTCTGGCTGGAGAGAAGACCGAGATGATCATGCTGAGGGGATCGTTTGCGAGGAGCAGACCACCAGCGGTTAGAGTCCAAGGAAAACAGGTCCGCATGGCCGAGTGCGTGAGGTACTTGGGGGTACACTTCGACACAGGCATGAAGATTAATACCCACATCAAGAAGGTGAAGGATAAGGGCTTGCAAAAGATCAACGCTCTCGCTGCGGTGGCGCGACGCACATGGGGACTTAGACACAAGGCACTGCGGACTTTGTACACCGGACTGTTCCTCCCTATCGTTGCATACGCGGCTCCGGCTTGGATGGATCTGATGACCGGAACTGGCCTTAAAGCCTTGCAAGCGGCGCAGAGGCAGGCGCTTCTGCGTGTAACTAGAGCGTACAGAACTGTCGCCACGGACGCCCTCCTCATCGTCGCAGGCGCCCCCCCGATTGACCTGCATATGCGACGCCTGGACATCCGATACAAGGCTTCTAGAGGGAGAAGCTTCGACATCAATGGCTATAGCTTCCCGGAGGACTTCGATGGTGGGCGTTCGGACATGGACCTCAACAGTGAGGTGATTGAGTATCTGCTGCGAGAGTGGCAGACCAGGTGGGACGAATCCACGACCGGCAGACACACTCATGGACTCTTCCCCAACGTGCTGGACAGGCTTCTCATGAAGTGGATGTTCCTAGAACACTACGTCGTCCAGTTCCTGTCAGGGCATGGGGATTTCGCTGAGAAGCTGCATGAGAGAGGGTTGTCCGATGACCCCGGCTGCCTCTGCGGGGCCGCGGGTGAGTCCCCAATGCATGTGATGTTCCACTGCCCCTTATATGAGACAGAGAGGAGGGAGTACCGTGCGGTC
>NW_027469115.1:965000-967500 GCF_051020765.1 Lasioglossum baleicum
TCAAGTCTTGGAAGCCCTAGGCCCCCATTATTTCGTGGTGTGTAGAAGAAGCCGGTTGCGGTCGATATGGTTAAATGCAATATCTCTTTTACTTGCTGCCTAATTTCGTTGTCGAGCAATTTGAGGACTGAGTCACTAGGGGGGCAAATGGTTAACTGGTAAATAAACCTAGGTATTATGTAGTTAACAATGAGGTCAATTTTTTGCTGGGGTTTTAGCGGTAGAACTCTGGTCCTTGTAATTAAGTTTACTATCTCGGGTACTAACGTACCGCATTCCATCCCCTTCCAAGGGCCAATGTGAGCTCCCAAGTACCTAAGTACTTCTTCAGGTTTTGTGCTAGGGATTTCTTCCCTATCGCTAATCCTCAGTTTAGGATCCTTGACGAACCAGGTATCCTTTTTAGTGACTATCTCGAAAGATTTGCTTTTTATTGCGGATATTTCCATATTTAGTTTTTTCAAAAAATTGACAACCATGTTTAATTGAAGTTGGGCCTCTATTGCATTTTTCGCTAGGAGAACCATGTCATCCGCAAAGGTTAATACCGACACGTTAGGACCCTCTTTAGTTGAGAGCCCAGTGGACTTCTCCTCTAATTCGTCGAGGAGATGTTCTATGCTCAAATTGAATAAAAGTGGGGAGAGTGAGTCCCCTTGTTTCACACCACGTTTTAATTTTACGCTAACTGATTTCCCGTATCTAGCACGTATTTTAGTAGAGCTATTGTCGTACATCTTGTTTATTAGGTCAATTATTTTATCAGGGATACCCTTACTATTCAAGCCTGCTCTGATCATTTCGTGTGGTACAGTGTCGAATGCCTTAGATATATCGATGATTGTGAATACTCCTCCCTCACTCAATTTGCAGTGTGCTAGTATGTTGTTCAATAGGCTAGTATTGTGTACACATCCGTTTTCTGCGGTGAAACCCTTTTGCCTCAGATTTTGGGTGATGACTGATCTTAGGCGAATATCTATTAGTGAGGAGAATATTCGACCGATGATGGAGCTGATAGTGATAGGTCGCCAGTTACCTATTTTGGTTGTATCTTTGTTCGGTTTCGGAATTAAGGTAGTTCTATTAATTTTCCAAATTTCTGGGTAATAGTTAGCAATGCATAATATATTAAATAAGCTGGCCAAGATGATTGGGAGACCTGGTATTTGGAGATGGCGTTTCTGTATTCCATCCAATCCAGCCGCTGTTTTTGTTCGTATTTTACTAATTTTTCGAATAATTTCTTCGCCAGTGAATGGTGTAAAGAATTCTTGGAGTTTAAGCTTGGGAGGGTTTTTAATGCCTATGTTAATCTGCGACGGTCCAGGTGTTTCCCAGAGGTCAACATACAGCTCTTTAATGTCTTCCTCTGTTGGTGGTTGGAGAGGGGGTTTTATAATAAATTCATCGTGATTCACTATCAGATCGGCTAATTTCTTGGGGCACTCATTGAACAGATCCTGACATCGTGCGTACATATATTTTCGTTGGCGGTTTTTATTTGTCCTTCGTGTCTGGTTTCTATTGTTGTGTGGATTTTTGTTATTTCTATTCCGGTGCTGGTTGTTTATACCGTTATTATTGTTGAATTTTCTTCTACTATTGTTCCTGTTATTGTTGTAGTTGTTGTTATGGTTATTTTTCCTGTTAGATTTGTTTGCACGCGTATTGCTGCTGTCATTGGGTATTGTTTCGTTATTCTGCAAAAAGGGGATTAATTGTTCTGTTATGAAGCTCTCAATATTGTCGTTTTGCGCGTTTTGGTTGCTGTTTGCATTCTCTGCTATTTGTTTCAGTGCGTGAAGGAGGTTGGCTATTTGCTCGGATTCATTGCCTGTTCCTGCGTTAATAACTTGACGACGAAGAGAGTCCTGCCACTCTGATTCGTCGTCCTCAACTGAAGTGAGGTTATTACCTCCTATCGCCTCTCCGGGTTCGTCCGGTGAGGATTCCTCTTCGGTGGGGATCGTTTCTGTGCGATCCGGGTTACTGCTGCTATCCTCCGTCGAGCTCAACTGTGCATTCCTCGATGCGGTTCTAATCGAAGCCAATCTTAAGTCCCGTCTTTTGTCGCCAATCTGTTTAGGCGTTTTGCTTGGCAGATGCTTGTGTATCTCTTTGTTGGGATACCTGTAATTCCCGTATTCCAATTCTAGTTGTCTCAGGAGGTCGATTTCGTTTTCGGACCAAACTGCATTTCCTCGACGGGTAGGTTGCACCGGTGGCCTAACCGGTGCTGTCTGCCTGTTTATGTTTCTTATATCCGGGTGTCTGTGTCGTTCGTGCGTTGAAAGACCCCTTCGTGAATCGAATTTAGCGGGACAGGCTTGACATTGGAAGAGCATTGTGTCTGGGTTCTCATCTTCGACGTCCTTGCATTTTGCGAAGTGACATCTCGCACTGTGTAGTCCATTGTGTGGTTTTTTACAATTGTTACATACCCATCGGATCGTTGCTCGCAGATGTTTTAGTTTAAGGTGTTTATCTAGATCCCCGA
>NW_027469115.1:977500-997500 GCF_051020765.1 Lasioglossum baleicum
TCATTACGTGTAGTGCATAAAATTCATGTTTAATATTTCCCTTTTGGGTTTCTCTCGAGAACAAATTCTTATATTTCCTTGCGTTCTCAGGTTGAGCTAACATCTGGTAGCACGAGTATCCCACGTAGCACGTAACCACGGGCGCTGGACAATCGACACAAGTGCCGAGGAAGCGCGGACAGGACGCATGCTGGGCTCTGGGTGTAACAATGCCCCTCCGAAAGCCAACCTCATTTTATTTACTTTTCGTTTCTCTGCAAACAAGAAGTTTGACTTCTTTCTAGTTTTAGTTTCTCTCAAACATCTTTCCATAACTATCTCAAACTTTTAGCTCGGATAGAAGAGTTGATGCTCAGTTAGTACGAGTATACACATCAGTGCATACAAGTCACCAACCTCCTCGATGGGAGGCTCGCCACATAAGGGCCATTCGGTCTTAGACACCGACCCGTGGCAATGCTGTGTAGAGAAAAGTTCTAAACGAAGTACGGAACGAAACAGTCGAGACCGAAGTCTCGAGGCGCCGTGAACTGCTTCTCGACCGAGATCGTAGAATAGCCCCAAGCGCGCGCTGAACCGCCCGACTCGCCGAACCGTCGAGTCTCTTAAGGATACCGAACGGCCGGCAAGGACGCCGGCGCCGCGCGGTGAATAGCACGCGCGCTTATGGGTGCAAACCGCCGCGGCAACAGCCCGTCCGGCGGGGCTGTTGGGACTTAGAAAAATTTTTGCATGAAAAATTTTTTTGTACAACACAATAAATATTTATATTTCCAGGATATTTAACACAAAATATTCAACTTTTCATATACTATCTCGGCACTTTGAACATTTTTCAAGTCCAACCGCCAAGAGTAAACTTATCTTTCTATCGTATCTAGACCATTATAAATATTAGATCATTGTATAATAAAGCATTCTAACAATAAATATCAAGTATCAAAGCTCTAGGATGAATATTTATCGAATAAACTCAGAATAATGTTCCGGGCGCATTGCGTGCAACTCCGACCGAAGCGAAATTTTTCCAAGTCCAACCGCCAAGAGTAAACTTTTTTCCTAGCGTTCCCAGACCATTATAAATATTAGATCATTGTATAATAACGCATTCTAACAATAAATATCAAGTATCAAAGCTTTAGGATGAATATTTATCGAATAAACTCAGAATAATGTTCCGGGCGCATTGCGAGCAACTCCGACCGAGCGAAATTTTTCTAAGTCCAACCGCCAAGAGTAAACTTTTTTTCTAGCGTTCCCAGACCATTATAAATATTAGATCATTGTATAATAACGCATTCTAACAATAAATATCAAGTATCAAAGCTTTAGGATGAATATTTATCGAATAAACTCAGAATAATGTTCCGGGCGCATTGCGAGCAACTCCGACCGAGCGAAATTTTTCTAAGTCCAACCGCCAAGAGTAAACTTTTTTCCTAGCGTTCCCAGACCATTATAAATATTAGATCATTGTATAATAACGCATTCTAACAATAAATATCAAGTATCAAAGCTTTAGGATGAATATTTATCGAATAAACTCAGAATAATGTTCCGGGCGCATTGCGAGCAACTCCGACCGAGCGAAATTTTTCTAAGTCCAACCGCCAAGAGTAAACTTTTTTCCTAGCGTTCCCGGACCATTATAAATATTAGATCATTGTATAACAACGCATTCTAACAATAAATATCAAGTATCAAAGCTCTAGGATGAATATTTATCGAATAAACTCAGAATAATGTTCCGGGCGCATTGCGAGCAACTCCGACCGAGCGAAATTTTTCTAAGTCCAACCGCCAAGAGTAAACTTTTTTCCTAGCGTTCCCAGACCATTATAAATATTAGATCATTGTATAATAACGCATTCTAACAATAAATATCAAGTATCAAAGCTTTAGGATGAATATTTATCGAATAAACTCAGAATAATGTTCCGGGCGCATTGCGAGCAACTCCGACCGAGCGAAATTTTTCTAAGTCCAACCGCCAAGAGTAAACTTTTTTCCTAGCGTTCCCAGACCATTATAAATATTAGATCATTGTATAATAACGCATTCTAACAATAAATATCAAGTATCAAAGCTTTAGGATGAATATTTATCGAATAAACTCAGAATAATGTTCCGGGCGCATTGCGAGCAACTCCGACCGAGCGAAATTTTTCTAAGTCCAACCGCCAAGAGTAAACTTTTTTCCTAGCGTTCCCGGACCATTATAAATATTAGATCATTGTATAACAACGCATTCTAACAATAAATATCAAGTATCAAAGCTCTAGGATGAATATTTATCGAATAAACTCAGAATAATGTTCCGGGCGCATTGCGAGCAACTCCGACCGAGCGAAATTTTTCTAAGTCCAACCGCCAAGAGTAAACTTTTTTCCTAGCGTTCCCAGACCATTATAAATATTAGATCATTGTATAATAACGCATTCTAACAATAAATATCAAGTATCAAAGCTTTAGGATGAATATTTATCGAATAAACTCAGAATAATGTTCCGGGCGCATTGCGAGTAACTCCGACCGAGCGAAATTTTTCTAAGTCCAACCGCCAAGAGTAAACTTTTTTCCTAGCGTTCCCAGACCATTATAAATATTAGATCATTGTATAATAACGCATTCTAACAATAAATATCAAGTATCAAAGCTTTAGGATGAATATTTATCGAATAAACTCAGAATAATGTTCCGGGCGCATTGCGAGCAACTCCGACCGAGCGAAATTTTTCTAAGTCCAACCGCCAAGAGTAAACTTTTTTCCTAGCGTTCCCAGACCATTATAAATATTAGATCATTGTATAACAACGCATTCTAACAATAAATATCAAGTATCAAAGCTCTAGGATGAATATTTATCGAATAAACTCAGAATAATGTTCCGGGCGCATTGCGAGCAACTCCGACCGAGCGAAATTTTTCTAAGTCCAACCGCCAAGAGTAAACTTTTTTCCTAGCGTTCCCAGACCATTATAAATATTAGATCATTGTATAATAACGCATTCTAACAATAAATATCAAGTATCAAAGCTTTAGGATGAATATTTATCGAATAAACTCAGAATAATGTTCCGGGCGCATTGCGAGCAACTCCGACCGAGCGAAATTTTTCTAAGTCCAACCGCCAAGAGTAAACTTTTTTCCTAGCGTTCCCAGACCATTATAAATATTAGATCATTGTATAATAACGCATTCTAACAATAAATATCAAGTATCAAAGCTTTAGGATGAATATTTATCGAATAAACTCAGAATAATGTTCCGGGCGCATTGCGAGCAACTCCGACCGAGCGAAATTTTTCTAAGTCCAACCGCCAAGAGTAAACTTTTTTCCTAGCGTTCCCAGACCATTATAAATATTAGATCATTGTATAATAACGCATTCTAACAATAAATATCAAGTATCAAAGCTTTAGGATGAATATTTATCGAATAAACTCAGAATAATGTTCCGGGCGCATTGCGAGCAACTCCGACCGAGCGAAATTTTTCTAAGTCCAACCGCCAAGAGTAAACTTTTTTCCTAGCGTTCCCAGACCATTATAAATATTAGATCATTGTATAATAACGCATTCTAACAATAAATATCAAGTGTCAAAGCTTTAGGATGAATATTCATCGAATAAACTCAGAATAATGTTCCGGGCGCATTGCGAGCAACTCCGACCGAGCGAAATTTTTCTAAGTCCAACCGCCAAGAGTAAACTTTTTTCCTAGCGTTCCCAGACCATTATAAATATTAGATCATTGTATAACAACGCATTCTAACAATAAATATCAAGTATCAAAGCTCTAGGATGAATATTTATCGAATAAACTCAGAATAATGTTCCGGGCGCATTGCGAGCAACTCCGACCGAGCGAAATTTTTCTAAGTCCAACCGCCAAGAGTAAACTTTTTTCCTAGCGTTCCCAGACCATTATAAATATTAGATCATTGTATAATAACGCATTCTAACAATAAATATCAAGTATCAAAGCTTTAGGATGAATATTTATCGAATAAACTCAGAATAATGTTCCGGGCGCATTGCGAGCAACTCCGACCGAGCGAAATTTTTCTAAGTCCAACCGCCAAGAGTAAACTTTTTTCCTAGCGTTCCCAGACCATTATAAATATTAGATCATTGTATAATAACGCATTCTAACAATAAATATCAAGTATCGAAGCTCTAGGATGAATATTTATCGAATAAACTCAGAATAATGTTCCGGGCGCATTGCGAGCAACTCCGACCGAGCGAAATTTTTCTAAGTCCAACCGCCAAGAGTAAACTTTTTTCCTAGCGTTCCCAGACCATTATAAATATTAGATCATTGTATAATAACGCATTCTAACAATAAATATCAAGTATCGAAGCTCTAGGATGAATATTTATCGAATAAACTCAGAATAATGTTCCGGGCGCATTGCGAGCAACTCCGACCGAGCGAAATTTTTCAAAGTCCAACCGCCAAGAGTAAACTTTTTTCCTAGCGTTCCCAGACAATTATAAATATTAGATCATCGTGTGGTAAAGCATTTTGAAGACAAATATCAAGTATGAAAGCGCTCGGATGAGTATTTATCGAATAAACTGAGAATAATGTTCGGAGCGCATCGCTTGCTCGGCCGCTCGAACGAATCGTTCGCGCGCCGAGGCGCGTCGGATCGCCCTGCGAAGGAGCTCGAGCGAAATTTTTCTAAGTCCAACCGCCAAGAGTAAACTTTTCTCCCCGAGCTCCCGCACGACTTTAATCGTTATATCCACGCACGATACCGCTTGTCATCAATATTTCTCGAGTTTCAAAGCTCTCGAACGCGTATTGCTCCAGTTTTTGTGAAATATTGCTCCGACCGCCAAGAGTAAACTTATCTTTCCGGCTTACTCGGACAATTATAAATATTAGATCATCGTGTGGTAAAGCATTTCGAAGACAAATATCAAGTATGAAAGCGCTCGGATGAGTATTTATCGAATAAACTGAGAATAATGTTCGGAGCGCATCGCTTGCTCGGCCGCTCGAACGAATCGTTCGCGCGCCGAGGCGGGTCGGATCGCCGTGCGAAGGAGCTCGAGCTAAATTTTTCTAAGTCCAACCGCCAAGAGTAAACTTTTCTCCCCGAGCTCCCGCACGACTTTAATCGTTATATCCACGCACGATACCGCTTGTCATCAATATTTCTCGAGTTTCAAAGCTCTCGGACGCGTATTGCTCCAGTTTTTGTGAAATATTGCTCCGACCGCCAAGAGTAAACTTATCTTTCCGGCTTACTCGGACAATTATAAATATTAGATCATCGTGTGGTAAAGCATTTCGAAGACAAATATCAAGTATGAAAGCGCTCGGATGAGTATTTATCGAATAAACTGAGAATAATGTTCGGAGCGCATCGCTTGCTCGGCCGCTCGAACGAATCGTTCGCGCGCCGAGGCGGGTCGGATCGCCGTGCGAAGGAGCTCGAGCGAAATTTTTCTAAGTCCAACCGCCAAGAGTAAACTTTTCTCCCCGAGCTCCCGCACGACTTTAATCGTTATATCCACGCACGATACCGCTTGTCATCAATGTTTCTCGAGTTTCAAAGCTCTCGGACGCGTATTGCTCCAGTTTTTGTGAAATATTGCTCCGACCGCCAAGAGTAAACTTATCTTTCCGGCTTACTCGGACAATTATAAATATTAGATCATCGTGTGGTAAAGCATTTCGAAGACAAATATCAAGTATGAAAGCGCTCGGATGAGTATTTATCGAATAAACTGAGAATAATGTTCGGAGCGCATCGCTTGCTCGGCCGCTCGAACGAATCGTTCGCGCGCCGAGGCTCGTCGTATCGCCGTGCGAAGGAGCTCGAGCGAAATTTTTCTAAGTCCAACCGCCAAGAGTAAACTTTTCTCCCCGAGCTCCCGCACGACTTTAATCGTTATATCCACGCACGATACCGCTTGTCATCAATATTTCTCGAGTTTCAAAGCTCTCGGACGCGTATTGCTCCAGTTTTTGTGAAATATTGCTCCGACCGCCAAGAGTAAACTTATCTTTCCGGCTTACTCGGACAATTATAAATATTAGATCATCGTGTGGTAAAGCATTTCGAAGACAAATATCAAGTATGAAAGCGCTCGGATGAGTATTTATCGAATAAACTGAGAATAATGTTCGGAGCGCATCGCTTGCTCGGCCGCTCGAACGAATCGTTCGCGCGCCGAGGCGGGTCGGATCGCCGTGCGAAGGAGCTCGAGCGAAATTTTTCTAAGTCCAACCGCCAAGAGTAAACTTTTCTCCCCGAGCTCCCGCACGACTTTAATCGTTATATCCACGCACGATACCGCTTGTCATCAATGTTTCTCGAGTTTCAAAGCTCTCGGACGCGTATTGCTCCAGTTTTTGTGAAATATTGCTCCGACCGCCAAGAGTAAACTTATCTTTCCGGCTTACTCGGACAATTATAAATATTAGATCATCGTGTGGTAAAGCATTTCGAAGACAAATATCAAGTATGAAAGCGCTCGGATGAGTATTTATCGAATAAACTGAGAATAATGTTCGGAGCGCATCGCTTGCTCGGCCGCTCGAACGAATCGTTCGCGCGCCGAGGCGGGTCGGATCGCCGTGCGAAGGAGCTCGAGCGAAATTTTTCTAAGTCCAACCGCCAAGAGTAAACTTTTCTCCCCGAGCTCCCGCACGACTTTAATCGTTATATCCACGCACGATACCGCTTGTCATCAATGTTTCTCGAGTTTCAAAGCTCTCGGACGCGTATTGCTCCAGTTTTTGTGAAATATTGCTCCGACCGCCAAGAGTAAACTTATCTTTCCGGCTTACTCGGACAATTATAAATATTAGATGATCGTGTGGTAAAGCATTTCGAAGACAAATATCAAGTATGAAAGCGCTCGGATGAGTATTTATCGAATAAACTGAGAATAATGTTCGGAGCGCATCGCTTGCTCGGCCGCTCGAACGAATCGTTCGCGCGCCGAGGCGCGTCGTATCGCCGTGCGAAGGAGCTCGAGCGAAATTTTTCTAAGTCCAACCGCCAAGAGTAAACTTTTCTCCCCGAGCTCTCGCACGACTTTAATCGTTATATCCACGCACGATACCGCTTGTCATCAATATTTCTCGAGTTTCAAAGCTCTCGGACGCGTATTGCTCCAGTTTTTGTGAAATATTGCTCCGACCGCCAAGAGTAAACTTATCTTTCCGGCTTACTCGGACAATTATAAATATTAGATCATCGTGTGGTAAAGCATTTCGAAGACAAATATCAAGTATGAAAGCGCTCGGATGAGTATTTATCGAATAAACTGAGAATAATGTTCGGAGCGCATCGCTTGCTCGGCCGCTCGAACGAATCGTTCGCGCGCCGAGGCGCGTCGTATCGCCCTGCGAAGGAGCTCGAGCGAAATTTTTCTAAGTCCAACCGCCAAGAGTAAACTTTTCTCCCCGAGCTCCCGCACGACTTTAATCGTTATATCCACGCACGATACCGCTTGTCATCAATGTTTCTCGAGTTTCAAAGCTCTCGGACGCGTATTGCTCCAGTTTTTGTGAAATATTGCTCCGACCGCCAAGAGTAAACTTATCTTTCCGGCTTACTCGGACAATTATAAATATTAGATCATCGTGTGGTAAAGCATTTCGAAGACAAATATCAAGTATGAAAGCGCTCGGATGAGTATTTATCGAATAAACTGAGAATAATGTTCGGAGCGCATCGCTTGCTCGGCCGCTCGAACGATTCGTTCGCGCGCCGAGGCGCGTCGTATCGCCGTGCGAAGGAGCTCGAGCGAAATTTTTCTAAGTCCAACCGCCAAGAGTAAACTTTTCTCCCCGAGATCTCGCACGAGTTTAATCGTTATATCCACGCACGATACCGCTTGTCATCAATATTTCTCGAGTTTCAATGCTCTCGGACGCGTATTGCTCCAGTTTTTGTGAAATATTGCTCCGACCGCCAAGAGTAAACTTATCTTTCCGGCTTACTCGGACAATTATAAATATTAGATCATCGTGTGGTAAAGCATTTCGAAGACAAATATCAAGTATGAAAGCGCTCGGATGAGTATTTATCGAATAAACTGAGAATAATGTTCGGAGCGCATCGCTTGCTCGGCCGCTCGAACGAATCGTTCGCGCGCCGAGGCGCGTCGTATCGCCGTGCGAAGGAGCTCGAGCGAAATTTTTCTAAGTCCAACCGCCAAGAGTAAACTTTTCTCCCCGAGCTCCCGCACGACTTTAATCGTTATATCCACGCACGATACCGCTTGTCATCAATATTTCTCGAGTTTCAAAGCTCTCGGACGCGTATTGCTCCAGTTTTTGTGAAATATTGCTCCGACCGCCAAGAGTAAACTTATCTTTCCGGCTT
Organism: Lasioglossum baleicum; assembly: GCF_051020765.1. Lineage (NCBI taxonomy): Eukaryota > Metazoa > Arthropoda > Insecta > Hymenoptera > Halictidae > Lasioglossum > Lasioglossum baleicum. The sequence goes on from NW_027469115.1 coordinate 985,857, forward strand.
ACTCGGACAATTATAAATATTAGATCATCGTGTGGTAAAGCATTTCGAAGACAAATATCAAGTATGAAAGCGCTCGGATGAGTATTTATCGAATAAACTGAGAATAATGTTCGGAGCGCATCGCTTGCTCGGCCGCTCGAACGAATCGTTCGCGCGCCGAGGCGCGTCGTATCGCCGTGCGAAGGAGCTCGAGCGAAATTTTTCTAAGTCCAACCGCCAAGAGTAAACTTTTCTCCCCGAGCTCCCGCACGACTTTAATCGTTATATCCACGCACGATACCGCTTGTCATCAATATTTCTCGAGTTTCAAAGCTCTCGAACGCGTATTGCTCCAGTTTTTGTGAAATATTGCTCCGACCGCCAAGAGTAAACTTATCTTTCCGGCTTACTCGGACAATTATAAATATTAGATCATCGTGTGGTAAAGCATTTCGAAGACAAATATCAAGTATGAAAGCGCTCGGATGAGTATTTATCGAATAAACTGAGAATAATGTTCGGAGCGCATCGCTTGCTCGGCCGCTCGAACGAATCGTTCGCGCGCCGAGGCGCGTCGTATCGCCGTGCGAAGGAGCTCGAGCGAAATTTTTCTAAGTCCAACCGCCAAGAGTAAACTTTTCTCCCCGAGATCTCGCACGAGTTTAATCGTTATATCCACGCACGATACCGCTTGTCATCAATATTTCTCGAGTTTCAATGCTCTCGGACGCGTATTGCTCCAGTTTTTGTGAAATATTGCTCCGACCGCCAAGAGTAAACTTATCTTTCCGGCTTACTCGGACAATTATAAATATTAGATCATCGTGTGGTAAAGCATTTCGAAGACAAATATCAAGTATGAAAGCGCTCGGATGAGTATTTATCGAATAAACTGAGAATAATGTTCGGAGCGCATCGCTTGCTCGGCCGCTCGAACGAATCGTTCGCGCGCCGAGGCGCGTCGTATCGCCGTGCGAAGGAGCTCGAGCGAAATTTTTCTAAGTCCAACCGCCAAGAGTTAACTTTTCTCCCCGAGCTCCCGCACGACTTTAATCGTTATATCCACGCACGATACCGCTTGTCATCAATATTTCTGGAGTTTCAAAGCTCTCGGACGCGTATTGCTTCAGTTTTTGAGAAATATTGCTCCGACCGCCAAGAGTAAACTTATCTTTCCGGCTTACTCGGACAATTATAAATATTAGATCATCGTGTGGTAAAGCATTTCGAAGACAAATATCAAGTATGAAAGCGCTCGGATGAGTATTTATCGAATAAACTGAGAATAATGTTCGGAGCGCATCGCTTGCTCGGCCGCTCGAACGAATCGTTTGCGCGCCGAGGCGCGTCGTATCGCCGTGCGAAGGAGCTCGAGCGAAATTTTTCTAAGTCCAACCGCCAAGAGTAAACTTTTCTCCCCGAGCTCTCGCACGAGTTTAATCGTTATATCCACGCACGATACCGCTTGTCATCAATATTTCTCGAGTTTCAATGAGCTCGGACGCGTATTGCTCGAGTTTTTGAGAAATATTGCTCCGACCGCCAAGAGTAAACTTATCTTTCCGGTTGACTCGGACAATTATAAATATTAGATCATCGTGTGGTAAAGCATTTCGAAGACAAATATCAAGTATGAAAGCGCTCGGATGAGTATTTATCGAATAAACTGAGAATAATGTTCGGAGCGCATCGCTTGCTCGGCCGCTCGAACGAATCGTTCGCGCGCCGAGGCGCGTCGTATCGCCGTGCGAAGGAGCTCGAGCGAAATTTTTCTAAGTCCAACCGCCAAGAGTAAACTTTTCTCCCCGAGCTCCCGCACGACTTTAATCGTTATATCCACGCACGATACCGCTTGTCATCAATATTTCTCGAGTTTCAAAGCTCTCGAACGCGTATTGCTCCAGTTTTTGTGAAATATTGCTCCGACCGCCAAGAGTAAACTTATCTTTCCGGCTTACTCGGACAATTATAAATATTAGATCATCGTGTGGTAAAGCATTTCGAAGACAAATATCAAGTATGAAAGCGCTCGGATGAGTATTTATCGAATAAACTGAGAATAATGTTCGGAGCGCATCGCTTGCTCGGCCGCTCGAACGAATCGTTCGCGCGCCGAGGCGCGTCGTATCGCCGTGCGAAGGAGCTCGAGCGAAATTTTTCTAAGTCCAACCGCCAAGAGTAAACTTTTCTCCCCGAGATCTCGCACGAGTTTAATCGTTATATCCACGCACGATACCGCTTGTCATCAATATTTCTCGAGTTTCAATGCTCTCGGACGCGTATTGCTCCAGTTTTTGTGAAATATTGCTCCGACCGCCAAGAGTAAACTTATCTTTCCGGCTTACTCGGACAATTATAAATATTAGATCATCGTGTGGTAAAGCATTTCGAAGACAAATATCAAGTATGAAAGCGCTCGGATGAGTATTTATCGAATAAACTGAGAATAATGTTCGGAGCGCATCGGTTGCTCGGCCGCTCGAACGAATCGTTCGCGCGCCGAGGCGCGTCGTATCGCCGTGCGAAGGAGCTCGAGCGAAATTTTTCTAAGTCCAACCGCCAAGAGTAAACTTTTCTCCCCGAGCTCCCGCACGACTTTAATCGTTATATCCACGCACGATACCGCTTGTCATCAATATTTCTGGAGTTTCAAAGCTCTCGGACGCGTATTGCTTCAGTTTTTGAGAAATATTGCTCCGACCGCCAAGAGTAAACTTATCTTTCCGGCTTACTCGGACAATTATAAATATTAGATCATCGTGTGGTAAAGCATTTCGAAGACAAATATCAAGTATGAAAGCGCTCGGATGAGTATTTATCGAATAAACTGAGAATAATGTTCGGAGCGCATCGCTTGCTCGGCCGCTCGAACGAATCGTTTGCGCGCCGAGGCGCGTCGTATCGCCGTGCGAAGGAGCTCGAGCGAAATTTTTCTAAGTCCAACCGCCAAGAGTAAACTTTTCTCCCCGAGCTCTCGCACGAGTTTAATCGTTATATCCACGCACGATACCGCTTGTCATCAATATTTCTCGAGTTTCAATGAGCTCGGACGCGTATTGCTCGAGTTTTTGAGAAATATTGCTCCGACCGCCAAGAGTAAACTTATCTTTCCGGTTGACTCGGACAATTATAAATATTAGATCATCGTGTGGTAAAGCATTTCGAAGACAAATATCAAGTATGAAAGCGCTCGGATGAGTATTTATCGAATAAACTGAGAATAATGTTCGGAGCGCATCGCTTGCTCGGCCGCTCGAACGAATCGTTCGCGCGCCGAGGCGCGTCGGATCGCCCTGCGAAGGAGCTCGAGCGAAATTTTTCTAAGTCCAACCGCCAAGAGTAAACTTTTCTCCCCGAGCTCCCGCACGACTTTAATCGTTATATCCACGCACGATACCGCTTGTCATCAATATTTCTCGAGTTTCAAAGCTCTCGAACGCGTATTGCTCCAGTTTTTGTGAAATATTGCTCCGACCGCCAAGAGTAAACTTATCTTTCCGGCTTACTCGGACAATTATAAATATTAGATCATCGTGTGGTAAAGCATTTCGAAGACAAATATCAAGTATGAAAGCGCTCGGATGAGTATTTATCGAATAAACTGAGAATAATGTTCGGAGCGCATCGCTTGCTCGGCCGCTCGAACGAATCGTTCGCGCGCCGAGGCGGGTCGGATCGCCGTGCGAAGGAGCTCGAGCTAAATTTTTCTAAGTCCAACCGCCAAGAGTAAACTTTTCTCCCCGAGCTCCCGCACGACTTTAATCGTTATATCCACGCACGATACCGCTTGTCATCAATATTTCTCGAGTTTCAAAGCTCTCGGACGCGTATTGCTCCAGTTTTTGTGAAATATTGCTCCGACCGCCAAGAGTAAACTTATCTTTCCGGCTTACTCGGACAATTATAAATATTAGATCATCGTGTGGTAAAGCATTTCGAAGACAAATATCAAGTATGAAAGCGCTCGGATGAGTATTTATCGAATAAACTGAGAATAATGTTCGGAGCGCATCGCTTGCTCGGCCGCTCGAACGAATCGTTCGCGCGCCGAGGCGGGTCGGATCGCCGTGCGAAGGAGCTCGAGCGAAATTTTTCTAAGTCCAACCGCCAAGAGTAAACTTTTCTCCCCGAGCTCCCGCACGACTTTAATCGTTATATCCACGCACGATACCGCTTGTCATCAATGTTTCTCGAGTTTCAAAGCTCTCGGACGCGTATTGCTCCAGTTTTTGTGAAATATTGCTCCGACCGCCAAGAGTAAACTTATCTTTCCGGCTTACTCGGACAATTATAAATATTAGATCATCGTGTGGTAAAGCATTTCGAAGACAAATATCAAGTATGAAAGCGCTCGGATGAGTATTTATCGAATAAACTGAGAATAATGTTCGGAGCGCATCGCTTGCTCGGCCGCTCGAACGAATCGTTCGCGCGCCGAGGCGCGTCGTATCGCCGTGCGAAGGAGCTCGAGCGAAATTTTTCTAAGTCCAACCGCCAAGAGTAAACTTTTCTCCCCGAGCTCCCGCACGACTTTAATCGTTATATCCACGCACGATACCGCTTGTCATCAATATTTCTCGAGTTTCAAAGCTCTCGGACGCGTATTGCTCCAGTTTTTGTGAAATATTGCTCCGACCGCCAAGAGTAAACTTATCTTTCCGGCTTACTCGGACAATTATAAATATTAGATCATCGTGTGGTAAAGCATTTCGAAGACAAATATCAAGTATGAAAGCGCTCGGATGAGTATTTATCGAATAAACTGAGAATAATGTTCGGAGCGCATCGCTTGCTCGGCCGCTCGAACGAATCGTTCGCGCGCCGAGGCGGGTCGGATCGCCGTGCGAAGGAGCTCGAGCGAAATTTTTCTAAGTCCAACCGCCAAGAGTAAACTTTTCTCCCCGAGCTCCCGCACGACTTTAATCGTTATATCCACGCACGATACCGCTTGTCATCAATGTTATTCGAGTTTCAAAGCTCTCGGACGCGTATTGCTCCAGTTTTTGTGAAATATTGCTCCGACCGCCAAGAGTAAACTTATCTTTCCGGCTTACTCGGACAATTATAAATATTAGATCATCGTGTGGTAAAGCATTTCGAAGACAAATATCAAGTATGAAAGCGCTCGGATGAGTATTTATCGAATAAACTGAGAATAATGTTCGGAGCGCATCGCTTGCTCGGCCGCTCGAACGAATCGTTCGCGCGCCGAGGCGGGTCGGATCGCCGTGCGAAGGAGCTCGAGCGAAATTTTTCTAAGTCCAACCGCCAAGAGTAAACTTTTCTCCCCGAGCTCCCGCACGACTTTAATCGTTATATCCACGCACGATACCGCTTGTCATCAATGTTTCTCGAGTTTCAAAGCTCTCGGACGCGTATTGCTCCAGTTTTTGTGAAATATTGCTCCGACCGCCAAGAGTAAACTTATCTTTCCGGCTTACTCGGACAATTATAAATATTAGATCATCGTGTGGTAAAGCATTTCGAAGACAAATATCAAGTATGAAAGCGCTCGGATGAGTATTTATCGAATAAACTGAGAATAATGTTCGGAGCGCATCGCTTGCTCGGCCGCTCGAACGAATCGTTCGCGCGCCGAGGCGCGTCGTATCGCCGTGCGAAGGAGCTCGAGCGAAATTTTTCTAAGTCCAACCGCCAAGAGTAAACTTTTCTCCCCGAGCTCTCGCACGACTTTAATCGTTATATCCACGCACGATACCGCTTGTCATCAATATTTCTCGAGTTTCAAAGCTCTCGGACGCGTATTGCTCCAGTTTTTGTGAAATATTGCTCCGACCGCCAAGAGTAAACTTATCTTTCCGGCTTACTCGGACAATTATAAATATTAGATCATCGTGTGGTAAAGCATTTCGAAGACAAATATCAAGTATGAAAGCGCTCGGATGAGTATTTATCGAATAAACTGAGAATAATGTTCGGAGCGCATCGCTTGCTCGGCCGCTCGAACGAATCGTTCGCGCGCCGAGGCGCGTCGTATCGCCCTGCGAAGGAGCTCGAGCGAAATTTTTCTAAGTCCAACCGCCAAGAGTAAACTTTTCTCCCCGAGCTCCCGCACGACTTTAATCGTTATATCCACGCACGATACCGCTTGTCATCAATGTTTCTCGAGTTTCAAAGCTCTCGGACGCGTATTGCTCCAGTTTTTGTGAAATATTGCTCCGACCGCCAAGAGTAAACTTATCTTTCCGGCTTACTCGGACAATTATAAATATTAGATCATCGTGTGGTAAAGCATTTCGAAGACAAATATCAAGTATGAAAGCGCTCGGATGAGTATTTATCGAATAAACTGAGAATAATGTTCGGAGCGCATCGCTTGCTCGGCCGCTCGAACGATTCGTTCGCGCGCCGAGGCGCGTCGTATCGCCGTGCGAAGGAGCTCGAGCGAAATTTTTCTAAGTCCAACCGCCAAGAGTAAACTTTTCTCCCCGAGATCTCGCACGAGTTTAATCGTTATATCCACGCACGATACCGCTTGTCATCAATATTTCTCGAGTTTCAATGCTCTCGGACGCGTATTGCTCCAGTTTTTGTGAAATATTGCTCCGACCGCCAAGAGTAAACTTATCTTTCCGGCTTACTCGGACAATTATAAATATTAGATCATCGTGTGGTAAAGCATTTCGAAGACAAATATCAAGTATGAAAGCGCTCGGATGAGTATTTATCGAATAAACTGAGAATAATGTTCGGAGCGCATCGCTTGCTCGGCCGCTCGAACGAATCGTTCGCGCGCCGAGGCGCGTCGTATCGCCGTGCGAAGGAGCTCGAGCGAAATTTTTCTAAGTCCAACCGCCAAGAGTAAACTTTTCTCCCCGAGCTCCCGCACGACTTTAATCGTTATATCCACGCACGATACCGCTTGTCATCAATATTTCTCGAGTTTCAAAGCTCTCGGACGCGTATTGCTCCAGTTTTTGTGAAATATTGCTCCGACCGCCAAGAGTAAACTTATCTTTCCGGCTTACTCGGACAATTATAAATATTAGATCATCGTGTGGTAAAGCATTTCGAAGACAAATATCAAGTATGAAAGCGCTCGGATGAGTATTTATCGAATAAACTGAGAATAATGTTCGGAGCGCATCGCTTGCTCGGCCGCTCGAACGAATCGTTCGCGCGCCGAGGCGCGTCGTATCGCCGTGCGAAGGAGCTCGAGCGAAATTTTTCTAAGTCCAACCGCCAAGAGTAAACTTTTCTCCCCGAGCTCCCGCACGACTTTAATCGTTATATCCACGCACGATACCGCTTGTCATCAATATTTCTCGAGTTTCAAAGCTCTCGAACGCGTATTGCTCCAGTTTTTGTGAAATATTGCTCCGACCGCCAAGAGTAAACTTATCTTTCCGGCTTACTCGGACAATTATAAATATTAGATCATCGTGTGGTAAAGCATTTCGAAGACAAATATCAAGTATGAAAGCGCTCGGATGAGTATTTATCGAATAAACTGAGAATAATGTTCGGAGCGCATCGCTTGCTCGGCCGCTCGAACGAATCGTTCGCGCGCCGAGGCGCGTCGTATCGCCGTGCGAAGGAGCTCGAGCGAAATTTTTCTAAGTCCAACCGCCAAGAGTAAACTTTTCTCCCCGAGATCTCGCACGAGTTTAATCGTTATATCCACGCACGATACCGCTTGTCATCAATATTTCTCGAGTTTCAATGCTCTCGGACGCGTATTGCTCCAGTTTTTGTGAAATATTGCTCCGACCGCCAAGAGTAAACTTATCTTTCCGGCTTACTCGGACAATTATAAATATTAGATCATCGTGTGGTAAAGCATTTCGAAGACAAATATCAAGTATGAAAGCGCTCGGATGAGTATTTATCGAATAAACTGAGAATAATGTTCGGAGCGCATCGCTTGCTCGGCCGCTCGAACGAATCGTTCGCGCGCCGAGGCGCGTCGTATCGCCGTGCGAAGGAGCTCGAGCGAAATTTTTCTAAGTCCAACCGCCAAGAGTAAACTTTTCTCCCCGAGCTCCCGCACGACTTTAATCGTTATATCCACGCACGATACCGCTTGTCATCAATATTTCTGGAGTTTCAAAGCTCTCGGACGCGTATTGCTTCAGTTTTTGAGAAATATTGCTCCGACCGCCAAGAGTAAACTTATCTTTCCGGCTTACTCGGACAATTATAAATATTAGATCATCGTGTGGTAAAGCATTTCGAAGACAAATATCAAGTATGAAAGCGCTCGGATGAGTATTTATCGAATAAACTGAGAATAATGTTCGGAGCGCATCGCTTGCTCGGCCGCTCGAACGAATCGTTTGCGCGCCGAGGCGCGTCGTATCGCCGTGCGAAGGAGCTCGAGCGAAATTTTTCTAAGTCCAACCGCCAAGAGTAAACTTTTCTCCCCGAGCTCTCGCACGAGTTTAATCGTTATATCCACGCACGATACCGCTTGTCATCAATATTTCTCGAGTTTCAATGAGCTCGGACGCGTATTGCTCGAGTTTTTGAGAAATATTGCTCCGACCGCCAAGAGTAAACTTATCTTTCCGGTTGACTCGGACAATTATAAATATTAGATCATCGTGTGGTAAAGCATTTCGAAGACAAATATCAAGTATGAAAGCGCTCGGATGAGTATTTATCGAATAAACTGAGAATAATGTTCGGAGCGCATCGCTTGCTCGGCCGCTCGAACGAATCGTTCGCGCGCCGAGGCGCGTCGTATCGCCGTGCGAAGGAGCTCGAGCGAAATTTTTCTAAGTCCAACCGCCAAGAGTAAACTTTTCTCCCCGAGCTCCCGCACGACTTTAATCGTTATATCCACGCACGATACCGCTTGTCATCAATATTTCTCGAGTTTCAAAGCTCTCGAACGCGTATTGCTCCAGTTTTTGTGAAATATTGCTCCGACCGCCAAGAGTAAACTTATCTTTCCGGCTTACTCGGACAATTATAAATATTAGATCATCGTGTGGTAAAGCATTTCGAAGACAAATATCAAGTATGAAAGCGCTCGGATGAGTATTTATCGAATAAACTGAGAATAATGTTCGGAGCGCATCGCTTGCTCGGCCGCTCGAACGAATCGTTCGCGCGCCGAGGCGCGTCGTATCGCCGTGCGAAGGAGCTCGAGCGAAATTTTTCTAAGTCCAACCGCCAAGAGTAAACTTTTCTCCCCGAGATCTCGCACGAGTTTAATCGTTATATCCACGCACGATACCGCTTGTCATCAATATTTCTCGAGTTTCAATGCTCTCGGACGCGTATTGCTCCAGTTTTTGTGAAATATTGCTCCGACCGCCAAGAGTAAACTTATCTTTCCGGCTTACTCGGACAATTATAAATATTAGATCATCGTGTGGTAAAGCATTTCGAAGACAAATATCAAGTATGAAAGCGCTCGGATGAGTATTTATCGAATAAACTGAGAATAATGTTCGGAGCGCATCGCTTGCTCGGCCGCTCGAACGAATCGTTCGCGCGCCGAGGCGCGTCGTATCGCCGTGCGAAGGAGCTCGAGCGAAATTTTTCTAAGTCCAACCGCCAAGAGTAAACTTTTCTCCCCGAGCTCCCGCACGACTTTAATCGTTATATCCACGCACGATACCGCTTGTCATCAATATTTCTGGAGTTTCAAAGCTCTCGGACGCGTATTGCTTCAGTTTTTGAGAAATATTGCTCCGACCGCCAAGAGTAAACTTATCTTTCCGGCTTACTCGGACAATTATAAATATTAGATCATCGTGTGGTAAAGCATTTCGAAGACAAATATCAAGTATGAAAGCGCTCGGATGAGTATTTATCGAATAAACTGAGAATAATGTTCGGAGCGCATCGCTTGCTCGGCCGCTCGAACGAATCGTTTGCGCGCCGAGGCGCGTCGTATCGCCGTGCGAAGGAGCTCGAGCGAAATTTTTCTAAGTCCAACCGCCAAGAGTAAACTTTTCTCCCCGAGCTCTCGCACGAGTTTAATCGTTATATCCACGCACGATACCGCTTGTCATCAATATTTCTCGAGTTTCAATGAGCTCGGACGCGTATTGCTCGAGTTTTTGAGAAATATTGCTCCGACCGCCAAGAGTAAACTTATCTTTCCGGTTGACTCGGACAATTATAAATATTAGATCATCGTGTGGTAAAGCATTTCGAAGACAAATATCAAGTATGAAAGCGCTCGGATGAGTATTTATCGAATAAACTGAGAATAATGTTCGGAGCGCATCGCTTGCTCGGCCGCTCGAACGAATCGTTCGCGCGCCGAGGCGCGTCGTATCGCCGTGCGAAGGAGCTCGAGCGAAATTTTTCTAAGTCCAACCGCCAAGAGTAAACTTTTCTCCCCGAGCTCCCGCACGACTTTAATCGTTATATCCACGCACGATACCGCTTGTCATCAATATTTCTCGAGTTTCAAAGCTCTCGAACGCGTATTGCTCCAGTTTTTGTGAAATATTGCTCCGACCGCCAAGAGTAAACTTATCTTTCCGGCTTACTCGGACAATTATAAATATTAGATCATCGTGTGGTAAAGCATTTCGAAGACAAATATCAAGTATGAAAGCGCTCGGATGAGTATTTATCGAATAAACTGAGAATAATGTTCGGAGCGCATCGCTTGCTCGGCCGCTCGAACGAATCGTTCGCGCGCCGAGGCGCGTCGTATCGCCGTGCGAAGGAGCTCGAGCGAAATTTTTCTAAGTCCAACCGCCAAGAGTAAACTTTTCTCCCCGAGCTCTCGCACGACTTTAATCGTTATATCCACGCACGATACCGCTTGTCATCAATATTTCTCGAGTTTCAAAGCTCTCGGACGCGTATTGCTCCAGTTTTTGTGAAATATTGCTCCGACCGCCAAGAGTAAACTTATCTTTCCGGCTTACTCGGACAATTATAAATATTAGATCATCGTGTGGTAAAGCATTTCGAAGACAAATATCAAGTATGAAAGCGCTCGGATGAGTATTTATCGAATAAACTGAGAATAATGTTCGGAGCGCATCGCTTGCTCGGCCGCTCGAACGAATCGTTCGCGCGCCGAGGCGCGTCGTATCGCCCTGCGAAGGAGCTCGAGCGAAATTTTTCTAAGTCCAACCGCCAAGAGTAAACTTTTCTCCCCGAGCTCCCGCACGACTTTAATCGTTATATCCACGCACGATACCGCTTGTCATCAATATTTCTCGAGTTTCAAAGCTCTCGGACGCGTATTGCTCCAGTTTTTGTGAAATATTGCTCCGACCGCCAAGAGTAAACTTATCTTTCCGGCTTACTCGGACAATTATAAATATTAGATCATCGTGTGGTAAAGCATTTGGAAGACAAATATCAAGTATGAAAGCGCTCGGATGAGTATTTATCGAGTTATTGAGAAATAATTTTCCGAGTTATATTTCGACGTGTACTAATCGTGTTCTATCGGTCGTGCGGGTAAACGGCGGGAGTCAGTTTTGGTCTGTACTGTTAGCTAGATCGTCCCCGGATATGTTTGCGATGCGCGTGTTTGGATTAACGAGTTTCCCTCTGTCCCTACCTTTTTTTTCGTTCAAACCATGTCTGTGGATTTGTGCGGATATTGAGATGCCGGTTTTGGGCCATTTAATTGTCAATAAAACAACATGTAATTGTTTGAAATAATACACTATGTTCATATTGTATTATTCGTATCTTATTAATAAAATAAAAAATTTAT
>NW_027469115.1:1002500-1010000 GCF_051020765.1 Lasioglossum baleicum
AACTCCATTTCTGAGTCGTTTTCATTTTCGGAGATGTGCTCGGACTCAGAGTCCGAGTTCTCCAGTTCTACGATCGCTTCCTTTACTTTCTCTTTCTCTTTTCTCGCCTCCTTTTTTCCCCCGGCCTTCGTTACTTTCTCTCCACCTTCCGTCTTTTTGTTTGTTTTTTGTTTTTGGTTTTTAGTTTTGTTCGAATTATTCATAGTTGTTCCCACGAGTCGGGACGAAAAACAGTCACTCCCCGGGTGACGCCCTTTCCAGGGAGAAGGCTTATACAACAGGGTTCGCCTTAGTCCTGAGGTTTAGCCACTAGGCGATCAGTGCTCCCACCGACCATCGACGTTCGTGCATGGAACGTCGACCCTCTTTCACCGCGGTCTCCGGCTTAGAGGTCGGGATTTGTTGAGGGGTTTTTCTCCCCGCGGTCCGACACACAATTAAGGTAAGACCCTCGGTCTCACTCCCGTGACGTACCACCGGGTTACGCTCCGGTGGGTCGTTGCCACGGCGAGGAGTTTTCCGATTTTGCGAGTGCCACGGTGATCGCAAGCGATCACTCACGTAAGAGCACTTCCAACCAGAGCCCCGTTCGTCACCCGAGGGTGTCCAGGTCCTGCCACTTGGAGGAGGGGTTGGCGCACCAGGGAATAAAACCCTGGACCTTCTAGGACCCAGTAGATAGGGACATTTATTGTGCATCCGGCCACCTCGAAGGTAGCATCGGATATGCTTCCTCGCCGTTAAGGCATACGCATAGCATAAATTTTACATCTAAGTTTAGCGAGGCGGCTCCACTGTTCAAGTAGAACGGGCGATGGAAAAACCCAGCAGTGCCACCGAGACGTATGCAGTGGACGAGTTCTTTGGCCGCGTGCGTTTGTGGGAGGATATGGTATTCCTCGCCCAAGCGCCGCGCTCACGGGGAACCACGGGAAGGCGAACTCGCTGCGTGCCGCTTGCACGCACACCCGACCCTTTCGGGCGATGGAGATGGGGAGGGGAGGTGAGAGAAGGTTGAGAAGGCCACATGCTTCGACGGGATAGTCTGGCATTGCCTGGTGAGTTGAAATAGGTGGGACGTTCACCTTGTCATTTCATATCTCTTTAGTTACTTGTTTCTCTGTACCACACTCTTTTGCTGCATGCGGCATCCGTTGCCCTGCCATCAGCGGCAGGGATTGGGTAGCTCACGACATGTAGCTTTATGGGTAAACGCCGTGTAGCTTTACGTTTACCCGGAGAGCCGCGGTGATTTCGGAGTTATCACTCACGCAGGAGCTCCCTCGTTCTATGACAGAGCCACGGTGATCACATAGGACTCACTCACGTAAGAGCTCTCTCTAGCAGGTCGGGCGCGGCGTTCAGGCCGTTTCGCCCATTACAACCCTACGATCACGATATCTAGATGTTCAGGTATCGCCTGCGGGGATCGTCAGGGTGAGCTGTGTTTAGGGAATCTCTCTGAAGAGTAATTTCTCTTTAATATCTTTATAGTTTCTCTGTACCACACTCCATTGCTGCAAGCGGCATCCGTTGCCCTACCGTTGGCGGTAGGGATTGGATAGCTCACGACAAGCAGCTTTATGGGTAAACGCCGTGTAGCTTAACGTTTACCCGGAGAGCCGCGGTGATTGTAGAATTATCACTCACGCAGGAGCTCCCTCGATTCAATTATTTCTCTGTACTACACTTCTAGCTGCAAGCGGCATCCGTTGCCCTACCGTTGGCGGTAGGGATTGGGTAGCTCACGACAAGCAACTTTATGGGTAAACGCCGTGTAGTTTAACGTTTACTCGGAGAGCCGCGGTGATTGCAGAATTATCACTCACGCAGGAGCTCCCTCGTTCTATAACAGAGCCACGGTGATCGCATAGGACTCACTCTCGTAAGAACTCTCTCTTATACTTGAGCCACGGTGATCGCATAGGACTCACTCACGTAAGAGCTCTCTCTTTCTGCCAGAGCCACGGTGATCACATAGGACTCACTCACGTAAGAGCTCACTTTCTACCAGAGCCCCGTTGGTCACCCGAGGGTTTCCAGGTCCTACCGCGTGGAGGGGGGGTTGGCGCACCAGGGAATAGAACCCTGGACCTTCTAAGACCCAGTAGATAGGGACATTAGTGTAAACCCGGCCACCTCGAAGGCAGCATCGGGTACGCTTCCTCGCCGTACAGGCATACGCAGCAGATAACACTTAGTGCTATCTGCTTTAGCGATGCTCCGAAGAGCAACACCACTGCGAAGGGTAAGTCCGTAGATGACATGGACTGAACTTGGAAAAACCCCTCTCTCACCATTTCTGGATCATCAATAGGGTAGACCGTTCCATACGGAAAGTAACTCGCTTGGCCGTCCCCAGGTCAGCATGGTAACCGACGCAGGGACGTTTCCAGCGGGGGCCACGAGGAGGCGGAGTTACCAGCTTAACGCTCAGTCTCTAGCAGGTTGGGCGCGGTTTTCAGGCCGTTTCGCCGGTTTCACCCTACGATCACAATACCCGGTTGTTGGGGTATCGCCTGCGAGGATCGTCAGGGTGGTATGAAAGTAGTGGTCTCATGTGTTTTCATCATTGCCGAAGTCTGTGCGACTAAGGCATTTTTCTATGGCGTACTTGTACGCTGGACAATTTTTGTCTCTAAGGCCGTGATTGGCCGGCTTTCCCGCTCTCTTGCAGTTAATGCAAGTGGGTTTCTCTTTAATTGTCGGGCAGTCCTTATAGACGTGCCCGTCTTTGCCACAGTGCCCGCATGTGTCAATCTTTGCCTTGCAGTGCTTTGAGACGTGCCCAAATGCTTGGCATTTGAAGCAACGACTCGCCGCTATATAATCTCTAACGCCGTGGGCGTTGAATCCTATGAAGACCCGGTTCCTGCTCAACAGGATCTTCCGGGTCTTTGGGGACGTCTCTGCCACCCAGTTGGTGGTTTCCTGGTCTCTTTTTCCAGTTTTGAAGAGGAGTTTAAACTCCCCTTCTAGATTTTCCTCTGAGTCCTGCTCGAGGTTTTGATTCCTTATTGCTTTTAGGAGTTCCTCCTCTGCCGTGTCAGAGGGGACTCCAAATATTATTATTTTCGGTCTCCTCCTAGGGAGGGGACCGATCTCTACTTTTTCTCTTAATCCCTTGTTTTTGAGGACTTGCTCAAGGTCCTCTTTCCTTTCAGTCTCTATGAGAATTCCAGAATTCGCAAGTTTCCTCACGTTCCGGATTCTTATTTTCTGTTCTGTCGGGTTTATGAAATCCGACAGAATCTTTTTTGTCTCGTCGCTATTCGAGATCTTACTACCCTTTGCAGGGTAGATTGCCGCTATCGGTTTAGACTGCTGTATAGCAGTTTTCTTTGCCACTTGCCTTGTTTTCTTGTTGGACTTTATTATGTCCGAGTACAGCAGTGGCTTGGGGGCCGAGGCCTCCTTTACACCACTGCGTTTCTCGGACATAAGGCTGTCCAACTTTGCGGAGAGCTGATTCAGCTTCTCTTCCAATGGTTTCTCTTTTTGTAGCTCTTCGAGCTTGTCTCGAAGTTCCTTGTTTTGTCGAGTTAACTCGGCCCTCATTTCTAGGAAAATTTCCTCTTCATTTTTAAAACTATCTCTTAACTCTTCGAGAATAGTTACTGACCTGGCGCGCTGCGCCGTCGGCATTGCCAATGCCTGGAGAAGTGTCTCTAGCTTTTGAAGCGGGGTTTGGATAAGCTGCCCCTCTAACACTGGTAGTCTCTCTAGTTTAACGGTGACGGGTCTTATAGCCCCGTCATCCGATTGTGTTTGTTCCTTTGGGAACTTGCTTGGTATTGACTCGATTGAGGAATCCGAGTCACTAAAGCATACTTCCTCACTTACAACTTTCTTTTTCCCTTTCTTTCTTTTGGTGCCGCTCCGGGGTCCCAATCCGGATTTCATTGCTGCCCTGATCACTGTCCTTAGATCAGTGTTTGAGTCTACGTCTGAATAGTAGTAATCTTCGTAGTCGTTCTCGTAGTCGCTAAGCTCGGACTCAGAGCTTGAGTCCGTATATGTCCCTCTTACATATGTTTTTGCTTCTTCCGTCAAATTACTTTTAGTTGTCTTTTTTGGTTTCCCTTTCGTTTCTTTATTGGCCTCTGCTATAGCCTTTTCTCCAACTCTACTCTCTTTCTTTTCTCCCTTCTTCGTCTTGTTTTTGTTGTTTTTGGTTTTGGTTTGTTTATTATCTTGTTCCATGTTATTCCCACGAGTCGGGACGAAAAACAGTCACTCCCCGGGTGACGCCCTTTCCAGGGAGAAGGCTTATACAACAGGGTTCGCCTTAGTCCTGAGGTTTAGCCACTAGGCGATCAGTGCTCCCACCGATCATCGACGTTCGTGCAGGGAACGTCGACCCTCTTTCACCGCGGTCTCCGGCTTAGAGGTCGGGATTTGTTGAGGGGTTTTTCTCCCCGCGGTCCGACACACAATTAAGGTAAGACCCTCGGTCTCACTCCCGTGACGTACCACCGGGTTACGCTCCGGTGGGTCGTTGCCACGGCGAGGAGTTTTCCGATTTTGCGAGTGCCACGGTGATCGCAAGCGATCACTCACGTAAGAGCACTTCCAACCAGAGCCCCGTTCGTCACCCGAGGGTGTCCAGGTCCTACCACTTGGAGGAGGGGTTGGCGCACCAGGGAATAAAACCCTGGACCTTCTAGGACCCAGTAGATAGGGACATTAGTGTAAACCCGGCCACCTCGAAGGTAGCATCGGGTACGCTTCCTCGCCGTACAGGCATACGCAGCAGATAACACTTAGTGCTATCTGCTTTAGCGATGCTCCGAAGAGCAACACCACTGCGAAGGGTAAGTCCGTAGATGACATGGACTGAACTTGGAAAAACCCCTCTCTCACCATTTCTGGATCATCAATAGGGTAGACCGTTCCATACGGAAAGTAACTCGCTTGGCCGTCCCCAGGTCAGCATGGTAACCGACGCAGGGACGTTTCCAGCGGGGGCCACGAGGAGGCGGAGTTACCAGCTTAACGCTCAGTCTCTAGCAGGTTGGGCGCGGTTTTCAGGCCGTTTCGCCGGTTACACCCTACGATCACAATACCCGGTTGTTGGGGTATCGCCTGCGAGGATCGTCAGGGTGGTATGAAAGTAGTGGTCTCATGTGTTTTCATCATTGCCGAAGTCTGTGCGACTAAGGCATTTTTCTATGGCGTACTTGTACGCTGGACAATTTTTGTCTCTAAGGCCGTGATTGGCCGGCTTTCCCGCTCTCTTGCAGTTAATGCAAGTGGGTTTCTCTTTAATTGTCGGGCAGTCCTTATAGACGTGCCCGTCTTTGCCACAGTGCCCGCATGTGTCAATCTTTGCCTTGCAGTGCTTTGAGACGTGCCCAAATGCTTGGCATTTGAAGCAACGACTCGCCGCTATATAATCTCTAACGCCGTGGGCGTTGAATCCTATGAAGACCCGGTTCCTGCTCAACAGGATCTTCCGGGTCTTTGGGGACGTCTCTGCCACCCAGTTGGTGGTTTCCTGGTCTCTTTTTCCAGTTTTGAAGAGGAGTTTAAACTCCCCTTCTAGATTTTCCTCTGAGTCCTGCTCGAGGTTTTGATTCCTTATTGCTTTTAGGAGTTCCTCCTCTGCCGTGTCAGAGGGGACTCCAAATATTATTATTTTCGGTCTCCTCCTAGGGAGGGGACCGATCTCTACTTTTTCTCTTAATCCCTTGTTTTTGAGGACTTGCTCAAGGTCCTCTTTTCTTTCAGTCTCTATGAGAATTCCGGAATTCGCAAGTTTCCTCACGTTCCGGATTCTTATTTTCTGTTCTGTCGGGTTTATGAAATCCGACAGAATCTTTTTTGTCTCGTCGCTATTCGAGATCTTACTACCCTTTGCAGGGTAGATTGCCGCTATCGGTTTAGACTGCTGTATAGCAGTTTTCTTTGCCACTTGCCTTGTTTTCTTGTTGGACTTTATTATGTCCGAGTACAGCAGTGGCTTGGGGGCCGGGGCCTCCTTTACACTACTGCGTTTCTCGGACATAAGGCTGTCCAACTTTGCGGAGAGCTGATTCAGCTTCTCTTTCAGTGGTTTTCCTCTTTGTAGCTCTTCGAGCTTGTCTCGAAGTTCCTTGTTTTGTCGAGTTAACTCGGCCCTCATTTCTAGGAAAATTTCCTCTTCATTTTTAAAACTATCTCTTAACTCTTCGAGAATAGTTACTGACCTGGCGCGCTGCGCCGTCGGCATTGCCACTGCCTGGAGAAGTGTCTCTAGCTTTTGAAGCGGGGTTTGGATAAGCTGCCCCTCTAATATTGGTAGTCTCTCTAGTTTAACGGTGACGGGTCTTATAGCCCCGTCATCCGATTGTGTTTGTTCCTTTGGGAACTTGCTCGGTATTGACTCGATTGAGGAGTCCGAGTCACTGAAGCATACTTCTTCACTTACAGTTTTCTTTTTCCCTTTTTTCCTTTTTGTCCCGCTCCGGGGTCCCAGCCCGGATTTCATTGCTGCCTTGACTAATGTTCTCAAATCAGTGTTTGAGGATACGTCTGAGTTGTAGTAGTCGTCGTAGTTATATTCGAAGTCGCTAAGTCCGGACTCAGAGTCTGAGTCCGTATATGTCCCTTTCACATATGACTTTGCTTCTGACATTGGTTTACTTTTAGTTGTCTTTTTTGGTTTCTCTTTCGTTTCTTTATTGGCCTCTGCTATAGCCTTTTCTCCAACTCTACTCTCCTTCTTTTCTCCCTTCTTCGTCTTGTTTTTGTTGTTTTTGGTTTTGGTTTGTTTATTATCTTGTTCCATGTTATTCCCACGAGTTGGGACGAAAAACAGTCACTCCCCGGGTGACGCCCTTTCCAGGGAGAAGGCTTATACAACAGGGTTCGCCTTAGTCCTGAGGTTAGCCACTAGGCGATCAGTGCTCCCACCGATCATCGACGTTCGTGCAAGGAACGTCGACCCTCTTTCACCGCGGTCTCCGGCTTAGAGGTCGGGATTTGTTTAGGGGTTTTTCTCCCCGCGGTCCGACACACAATTAAGGTAAGACCCTCGGTCTCACTCCCGTGACGTACCACCGGGTTACGCTCCGGTGGGTCGTTGCCACGGCGAGGAGTTTTCCGATTTTGCGAGTGCCACGGTGATCGCAAGCGATCACTCACGTAAGAGCACTTCCAACCAGAGCCCCGTTCGTCACCCGAGGGTGTCCAGGTCCTACCACTTGGAGGAGGGGTTGGCGCACCAGGGAATAAAACCCTGGACCTTCTAGGACCCAGTAGATAGGGACAGAGGGAATCTCGTTAATCCATTCATGCGCGTCACTAATTAGATGACGAGGCATTTGGCTACCTTAAGAGAGTCATAGTTACTCCCGCCGTTTACCCGCGCTTTTTTGAATTTCTTCACGTTGACATTCAGAGCACTGGGCAGAAATCACATTGCGTCAACACCCGTGGGGGCCATCGCAATGCTTTGTTTTAATTAGACAGTCGGATTCCCCTAGTCCGTGCCAGTTCTGAGCTGAGCGTTGAATGGCG
>NW_027469115.1:1012500-1015638 GCF_051020765.1 Lasioglossum baleicum
TTTCTTTTCCTCCGCTTAGTAATATGCTTAAATTCAGCGGGTAATCTCGCCTACTCTGAGGTCGTCGTACGTGATACAAAATTTTGTGTGTTTCGGCCGAAAGAGCGTAAAAGTAGTACTCGCGAAAACGTACAAAGCACAAAAAAAAAAGAAAAAAAAAGAAAACGAAACAACACTACACGACAGAAGAGAGAAAAAGGTAAACAAAAAACCGATATATGCCTTATGCGCCACACCAAAGTGTCAATATAATTCTTTCTTCATCTCTCGTCGATCGGAAACTCTCGCTAGACGATCTGGCCGGTTAACTTTAACGTCCGTCGAAAAGAACTTTCGGGGACTGGACGACCGACAGATCGCGCGGTTCCGCACGAATCGACAATGAAGAAAAGAAAAGACATGGGGCGACCGACATAAAGGTTTTCATCATTGGATATACCTTTTCTCTCTCCGCGGTGCTGTTCCGTGCGTGAACACACAAGTGTGTCTTTTGCGTCGTGTGACAATCAAGTTCGAAATAAGCCTCGCCAATAGAGGAGTATACATATTATTATAAAAAAAAAAATAATAATACATATAACCCGGTGGGATTTCTTTTTCTCTCTACTTCTTGTATAATTGAACCAAAAACCACGGGGGTACAGAAACGTTGCGCACGAAACGATTTATCATCGATCAAACACAAAACCAAATTAGAGACACGAGAGAAAGAGAGTAAGATCTCAAGACGCACATAGGCCGTCATCAATACGATTCAACGCGAACGTGGCGATGGAATGGCAATCGCACAGATTAGCGAGGACACGTCGACGACGGGGAATAATTCCGACCCGATCAAGTACGACGTGCTCCATCCCGCACATTGCTGCGCTTTGCTCCGCTGTCCATCGATCATCAAAGCGTTCGCGATAGAACGAGAGATCTCTTTCGTCTCTTCCCTCGAAGACTCGAAAAGGAATGTGTGTTTGTCGAAATCGCCGGCAACGACGACCCTCCGCCGTATGGCAATTATAACGTAGAGTTAAGAAACTCATCCACGCACAGGCATATTCTCTCCCTGGGGCTTAACATTGCCACACCACACACACTCTGTGTGCCACACAGTATTCTTTCTTTCTTTTATAATTTGTGTGTCCATCTCTGTAGTCTCGCGAGACTCTTGTAAATATACCTCTTTCGTATATACGCATCATTTCAGGCGACGTCGGGAGCGCGTTAAATGTTCATGAGTGGAAACGCTTCTTTCCGCAAGGCGAATCGTTTCGCAGAGAAGGTGAGAGATTTGGAGATCCTCGTCGAAGCGGTGCCTTACGGGCGGTCGTATTTTCAATACGACTCACGACACCGTAAAAACACTCACGCAAGTCCGAACGTAAGAAATACCAATCCCTACTTCGCCTCTCGTGGAAACTAGATATATATATATATTTGTATGTGTTTATAAGACGCAATGCAAAAATTGGCAATTTTCACAGAACCGCGACAAACGCCGACGAAACGCCCATCATTCGCTCGTACGTAGCATCTTTGCAACCCGACTCCGAAACGCTCTTTGGCGCCCTCCAAAAATATATTTGGAGAGGTAAGCGACGGCGGGGACTTACAAGAGCAACGCAAGCAGTTTATGGTTACGTAAACGACCCTCAGCCAGGCGTGGTCCAGGAATTGTATCCGTGGACCGCAATGTGCGTTCGAAATGTCGATGTTCATGTGTCCTGCAGTTCACACGTTGACGCGCAATTAGCTGCGTTCTTCATCGACCCACGAGCCAAGTGATCCACCGTTCAGGGTAATCGTATATATTTTTGATTTACAAATCAATATATGTATATGTCTCTTGTTCTGCGGTTCGTAAGAACGCATTGTACCTGAACGCTCCAACCAGCGCGCGAAGGAGATTCGTTCAGGCGTCGTTTTAAGGACGACACTATCGTCGTCCGTGGAAACGGAAAAAAAAAACCGTCAGATACGCAACACGTATCCGACGGCCGGGCGAACAGTACATTGAAAAACCGTTAACGTGGAAAACGCGGAGATGAATATATATTCTCTGAAAACGACGGGGATCGTAAGACAACCCGATACTGGATCCAGAGATGTAATAATATTCCTCTCCTCTTCACTTCCATTTCATTTGGAATGATGTGAGAACGGAGGACTTCACAGCCGGCTCTGGCAGCGGTCATTCGTCCCAAGCTCTCGCGATGCGCACTATTGGGCCACACGCACGGAGTAGGGTGTCAGACTCACGACTGCTTTAAAAGCGAGCTTCACGAGCCGGTCCACTTCCCGTATAAAACACATTTCCATAAAATGTTGTGTGTGCTCGAGGCAACGATAAATTCCGATACAAGCGGACTCGCGAGCCGGCTCTGGCCGTAGGCGCGATCCCCGTTCTCGTCCCAAACTCGTCTGCGCGCACTATTGGGCCACACAGAGAGTAGGGTGTCGTCGGGAATAATCGCGCCATAGGCTTTATAGCGAGCGTCACGGCCGGTCCTCTCGGAACACCGTTTTTCGTCGGAACGATATTACCATATTTTTATTTTATTCGACAGATTAGCGGACTCACAGCCGGCTCTGGCAGCGGTCATTCGTCCCAAGCTCTCGCGATGCGCACTATTGGGCCACACGCACGGAGTAGGGTGTCAGACTCACGACTGCTTTACAAAAGCGAGCATCACGAGCCGGTCCGCTCTGGCGAATGTATAATATTATAATAAATATACGTTCCGTCGTCAACGAACACCGCGTGCGGCGCAGCAACGTTTCGTGCTCTTGGTTATACGCGAACCCGATACAAATAGAGAGCGGGACTCACAGTCGGCTCTGGCAGCGGTCATTCGTCCCACGCTCTCGCGGTGCGCACTATTGGGCCACACGCACGGAGTAGGGTGTCAGACTCACGACTGCTTTAAAGGCGAGCATCACGAGCCGGTCCTTCGCGTCTCGTCTATCTTCACGATAGTTCGCGAACGATAACACAAACGCGTGCAACCGCGCGTTTACCACGGGTTACCCTGAGATTTTGTTTGTCCTCTTCGAGACACCGTTTCGAACGGACGACTCCGGACATATACCTACGACACAGAGGCGAAGACCGAGGAAGCGAATCTCATCGACCGCTTACATCCCTGT
>NW_027469116.1:900000-982925 GCF_051020765.1 Lasioglossum baleicum
AAATTCGGGTTTCATTTTTAACGCGGCAGCTTATACCCCCCGAGCCGTTACCGACCACTGCCGGTGGTGGTCGGTAAGTTATCCTCCGCCGAGGTCGACGCGCGTTACCGATGCACACGTAAAAAATTTTCCGCGAATTTTCGCGAATTTTTCGCGCGGTAAGCCTTCGTCTCCGCGTCCTCCGTCCGACAAGCCTACTCTCGCCCGTACCCGTCGACCCGTTCTCGAGCTATACGGCGACAAAGAAACTTTGATTTTTCACTAATTTGACGTCATCGAGAAAGTTACGGCCAACTGGGAATTAAAGGTATATCGCCTTTCCGAAATTTGCGGGAGCTCGTCGGGCCTTCGGCCCCGCTCGGCTCGAGGTCGAGGTCGTCGGTAGCGACGATGGTGGCGGGGAGGTGCGCAATTGGTCTGTCATCGCCATCCTCCCCCCCAACCCCCCCTCACCCTTTAAAATTAATGGAAAATGTAAACCTAAACGTAGAGTCGGATTTGTAACCTCGAAGTTACAAGTCCATTCGCTCAACTATCAAGGGAGAGTAAACGCGGCGACTGTGGCGGCACTCGCCGCCGATGCGATGTCAGCGTCGCGAAGTTGGCGTTAAATTCGAACGTTTGAATCAGTTATTTTCTTTCGGGCCCTTTTCAGCCCTGAACCGTGGAAGCGCCGAAATTCGGGTTTCATTTTTAACGCGGCAGCTTATACCCCCCGAGCCGTTACCGACCACTGCCGGTGGTGGTCGGTAAGTTATCCTCCGCCGAGGTCGACGCGCGTTACCGATGCACACGTAAAAAATTTTCCGCGAATTTTTCGCGCGGTAAGCCTTCGTCTCCGCGTCCTCCGTCCGACGAGCCTACTCTCGCCCGCACCCGTCGACCCGTTCTCGAGCTATACGGCGACAAAGAAACTTTGATTTTTCACTAATTTGACGTCATCGAGAAAGATACGGCCAACTGGGAATTAAAGGTATATCGCCTTTCCGAAATTTCCGGGAGCCCGTCGGGCCTTCGGCCCCGCTCGGCTCGAGGTCGAGGTCGTCGGTAGCGACGATGGTGGCGGGGAGGTGCGCAATTGGTCTGTCATCGCCATCCTCCCCCCCAACCCCCCCTCACCCTTTAAAATTAATGGAAAATGTAAACCTAAACGTAGAGTCGGATTTGTAACCTCGAAGTTACAAGTCCATTCGCTCAACTATCAAGGGAGAGTAAACGCGGCGACTGTGGCGGCACTCGCCGCCGATGCGATGTCAGCGTCGCGAAGTTGGCGTTAAATTCGAACGTTTGAATCAATTATTTTCTTTCGGGCCCTTTTCAGCCCTGAACCGTGGAAGCGCCGAAATTCGGGTTTCATTTTTAACGCGGCAGCTTATACCCCCCGAGCCGTTACCGACCACTGCCGGTGGTGGTCGGTAAGTTATCCTCCGCCGAGGTCGACGCGCGCTACCGATGCACACGTAAAAAATTTTCCGCGAATTTTCGCGAATTTTTCGCGCGGTAAGCCTTCGTCTCCGCGTCCTCTGTCCGACAAGCCTACTCTCGCCCGCACCCGTCGACCCGTTCTCGAGCTATACGGCGACAAAGAAACTTTGATTTTTCACTAATTTGACGTCATCGAGAAAGTTACGGCCAACTGGGAATTAAAGGTATATCGCCTTTCCGAAATTTCCGGGAGCCCGTCGGGCCTTCGGCCCCGCTCGGTTCGAGGTCGAGGTCGTCGGTAGCGACGATGGTGGCGGGGAGGTGCGCAATTGGTCTGTCATCGCCATCCTCCCCCCCAACCCTTCCTCACCCTTTAAAATTAATGGAAAATGTAAACCTAAACGTAGAGTCGGATTCGTAACCTCGAAGTTACAAGTCCATTCGCTCAACCATCAAGGGAGAGTAAACGCGGCGACTGTGGCGGCACTCGCCATCGATGCGAAGTCAGCGTCGCGAAATTGGCGTTAAATTCGAACGTTTGGATCAGTTATTTTCTTTCGGGCCCTTTTCAGCCCTGAACCGTGGAAGCGCCGAAATTCGGGTTTCATTTTTAACGCGGCAGCTTATACCCCCCGAGCCGTTACCGACCACTGCCGGTGGTGGTCGGTAAGTTATCCTCCGCCGAGGTCGACGCGCGTTACCGATGCACACGTAAAAAATTTTCCGCGAATTTTCGCGAATTTTTCGCGCGGTAAGCCTTCGTCTCCGCGTCCTCCGTCCGACAAGCCCACTCTCGCCCGCACCCGTCGACCCGTTCTCGAGCTATACGGCGACAAAGAAACTTTGATTTTTCACTAATTTGACGTCATCGAGAAAGTTACGGCCAACTGGGAATTAAAGGTATATCGCCTTTCCGAAATTTTCGGGAGCCCGTCGGGCCTTCGGCCCCGCTCGGCTCGAGGTCGAGGTCGTCGGTAGCGACGATGGTGGCGGGGAGGTGCGCAATTGGTCTGTCATCGCCATCCCCCCCCAACCCTTCCTCACCCTTTAAAATTAATGGAAAATGTAAACCTAAACGTAGAGTCGGATTCGTAACCTCGAAGTTACAAGTCCATTCGCTCAACCATCAAGGGAGAGTAAACGCGGCGACTGTGGCGGCACTCGCCATCGATGCGAAGTCAGCGTCGCGAAATTGGCGTTAAATTCGAACGTTTGGATCAGTTATTTTCTTTCGGGCCCTTTTCAGCCCTGAACCGTGGAAGCGCCGAAATTCGGGTTTCATTTTTAACGCGGCAGCTTATACCCCCCGAGCCGTTACCGACCACTGCCGGTGGTGGTCGGTAAGTTATCCTCCGCCGAGGTCGACGCGCGTTACCGATGCACACGTAAAAAATTTTCCGCGAATTTTCGCGAATTTTTCGCGCGGTAAGCCTTCGTCTCCGCGTCCTCCGTCCGACAAGCCTACTCTCGCCCGCACCCGTCGACCCGTTCTCGAGCTATACGGCGACAAAGAAACTTTGATTTTTCACTAATTTGACGTCATCGAGAAAGTTACGGCCAACTGGGAATTAAAGGTATATCGCCTTTCCGAAATTTCCGGGAGCCCGTCGGGCCTTCGGCCCCGCTCGGCTCGAGGTCGAGGTCGTCGGTAGCGACGATGGTGGCGGGGAGGTGCGCAATTGGTCTGTCATCGCCATCCTCCCCCCCAACCCCCCCTCACCCGTTAAAATTAATGGAAAATGTAAACCTAAACGTAGAGTCGGATTTGTAACCTCGAAGTTACAAGTCCATTCGCTCAACTATCAAGGGAGAGTAAACGCGGCGACTGTGGCGGCACTCGCCGCCGAAGCGATGTCAGCGTCGCGAAGTTGGCGTTAAATTCGAACGTTTGAATCAGTTATTTTTTTTCGGGCCCTTTTCAGCCCTGAACCGTGGAAGCGCCGAAATTCGGGTTTCATTTTTAACGCGGCAGCTTATACCCCCCGAGCCGTTACCGACCACTGCCGGTGGTGGTCGGTAAGTTATCCTCCGCCGAGGTCGACGCGCGCTACCGATGCACACGTAAAAAATTTTCCGCGAATTTTCGCGAATTTTTCGCGCGGTAAGCCTTCGTCTCCGCGTCCTCTGTCCGACAAGCCTACTCTCGCCCGCACCCGTCGACCCGTTCTCGAGCTATACGGCGACAAAGAAACTTTGATTTTTCACTAATTTGACGTCATCGAGAAAGTTACGGCCAACTGGGAATTAAAGGTATATCGCCTTTCCGAAATTTCCGGGAGCCCGTCGGGCCTTCGGCCCCGCTCGGCTCGAGGTCGAGGTCGTCGGTAGCGACGATGGTGGCGGGGAGGTGCGCAATTGGTCTGTCATCGCCATCCTCCCCCCCAACCCCCCTCACCCTTTAAAATTAATGGAAAATGTAAACCTAAACGTAGAGTCGGATTTGTAACCTCGAAGTTACAAGTCCATTCGCTCAACTATCAAGGGAGAGTAAACGCGGCGACTGTGGCGGCACTCGCCGCCGAAGCGATGTCAGCGCCGCGAAGTTGGCGTTAAATTCGAACGTTTGAATCAGTTATTTTTTTTCGGGCCCTTTTCAGCCCTGAACCGTGGAAGCGCCGAAATTCGGGTTTCATTTTTAACGCGGCAGCTTATACCCCCCGAGCCGTTACCGACCACTGCCGGTGGTGGTCGGTAAGTTATCCTCCGCCGAGGTCGACGCGCGTTACCGATGCACACGTAAAAAATTTTCCGCGAATTTTCGCGAATTTTTCGCGCGGTAAGCCTTCGTCTCCGCGTCCTCTGTCCGACAAGCCTACTCTCGCCCGCACCCGTCGACCCGTTCTCGAGCTATACGGCGACAAAGAAACTTTGATTTTTCACTAATTTGACGTCATCGAGAAAGTTACGGCCAACTGGGAATTAAAGGTATATCGCCTTTCCGAAATTTCCGGGAGCCCGTCGGGCCTTCGGCCCCGCTCGGCTCGAGGTCGAGGTCGTCGGTAGCGACGATGGTGGCGGGGAGGTGCGCAATTGGTCTGTCATCGCCATCCTCCCCCCCAACCCCCCCTCACCCTTTAAAATTAATGGAAAATGTAAACCTAAACGTAGAGTCGGATTCGTAACCTCGAAGTTACAAGTCCATTCGCTCAACCATCAAGGGAGAGTAAACGCGGCGACTGTGGCGGTACTCGCCATCGATGCGAAGTCAGCGTCGCGAAATTGGCGTTAAATTCGAACGTTTGGATCAGTTATTTTCTTTCGGGCCCTTTTCAGCCCTGAACCGTGGAAGCGCCGAAATTCGGGTTTCATTTTTAACGCGGCAGCTTATACCCCCCGAGCCGTTACCGACCACTGCCGGTGGTGGTCGGTAAGTTATCCTCCGCCGAGGTCGACGCGCGTTACCGATGCACACGTAAAAAATTTTCCGCGAATTTTCGCGAATTTTTCGCGCGGTAAGCCTTCGTCTCCGCGTCCTCCGTCCGACGAGCCTACTCTCGCCCGCACCCGTCGACCCGTTCTCGAGCTATACGGCGACAAAGAAACTTTGATTTTTCACTAATTTGACGTCATCGAGAAAGTTACGGCCAACTGGGAATTAAAGGTATATCGCCTTTCCGAAATTTGCGGGAGCTCGTCGGGCCTTCGGACCCGCTCGGCTCGAGGTCGAGGTCGTCGGTAGCGACGATGGTGGCGGGGAGGTGCGCAATTGGTCTGTCATCGCCATCCCCCCCCAACCCTTCCTCACCCTTTAAAATTAATGGAAAATGTAAACCTAAACGTAGAGTCGGATTCGTAACCTCGAAGTTACAAGTCCATTCGCTCAACCATCAAGGGAGAGTAAACGCGGCGACTGTGGCGGCACTCGCCGCCGATGCGATGTCAGCGTCGCGAAATTGGCGTTAAATTCGAACGTTTGGATCAGTTATTTTCTTTCGGGCCCTTTTCAGCCCTGAACCGTGGAAGCGCCGAAATTCGGGTTTCATTTTTAACGCGGCAGCTTATACCCCCCGAGCCGTTACCGACCACTGCCGGTGGTGGTCGGTAAGTTATCCTCCGCCGAGGTCGACGCGCGTTACCGATGCACACGTAAAAAATTTTCCGCGAATTTTCGCGAATTTTTCGCGCGGTAAGCCTTCGTCTCCGCGTCCTCCGTCCGACAAGCCTACTCTCGCCCGTACCCGTCGACCCGTTCTCGAGCTATACGGCGACAAAGAAACTTGGATTTTTCACTAATTTGACGTCATCGAGAAAGTTACGGCCAACTGGGAATTAAAGGTATATCGCCTTTCCGAAATTTTCGGGAGCCCGTCGGGCCTTCGGCCCCGCTCGGCTCGAGGTCGAGGTCGTCGGTAGCGACGATGGTGGCGGGGAGGTGCGCAATTGGTCTGTCATCGCCATCCCCCCCCAACCCTTCCTCACCCTTTAAAATTAATGGAAAATGTAAACCTAAACGTAGAGTCGGATTCGTAACCTCGAAGTTACAAGTCCATTCGCTCAACCATCAAGGGAGAGTAAACGCGGCGACTGTGGCGGCACTCGCCATCGATGCGAAGTCAGCGTCGCGAAATTGGCGTTAAATTCGAACGTTTGGATCAGTTATTTTCTTTCGGGCCCTTTTCAGCCCTGAACCGTGGAAGCGCCGAAATTCGGGTTTCATTTTTAACGCGGCAGCTTATACCCCCCGAGCCGTTACCGACCACTGCCGGTGGTGGTCGGTAAGTTATCCTCCGCCGAGGTCGACGCGCGTTACCGATGCACACGTAAAAAATTTTCCGCGAATTTTCGCGAATTTTTCGCGCGGTAAGCCTTCGTCTCCGCGTCCTCTGTCCGACAAGCCTACTCTCGCCCGCACCCGTCGACCCGTTCTCGAGCTATACGGCGACAAAGAAACTTTGATTTTTCACTAATTTGACGTCATCGAGAAAGTTACGGCCAACTGGGAATTAAAGGTATATCGCCTTTCCGAAATTTCCGGGAGCCCGTCGGGCCTTCGGCCCCGCTCGGCTCGAGGTCGAGGTCGTCGGTAGCGACGATGGTGGCGGGGAGGTGCGCAATTGGTCTGTCATCGCCATCCTCCCCCCCAACCCCCCCTCACCCTTTAAAATTAATGGAAAATGTAAACCTAAACGTAGAGTCGGATTCGTAACCTCGAAGTTACAAGTCCATTCGCTCAACCATCAAGGGAGAGTAAACGCGGCGACTGTGGCGGTACTCGCCATCGATGCGAAGTCAGCGTCGCGAAATTGGCGTTAAATTCGAACGTTTGGATCAGTTATTTTCTTTCGGGCCCTTTTCAGCCCTGAACCGTGGAAGCGCCGAAATTCGGGTTTCATTTTTAACGCGGCAGCTTATACCCCCCGAGCCGTTACCGACCACTGCCGGTGGTGGTCGGTAAGTTATCCTCCGCCGAGGTCGACGCGCGTTACCGATGCACACGTAAAAAATTTTCCGCGAATTTTCGCGAATTTTTCGCGCGGTAAGCCTTCGTCTCCGCGTCCTCCGTCCGACGAGCCTACTCTCGCCCGCACCCGTCGACCCGTTCTCGAGCTATACGGCGACAAAGAAACTTTGATTTTTCACTAATTTGACGTCATCGAGAAAGTTACGGCCAACTGGGAATTAAAGGTATATCGCCTTTCCGAAATTTGCGGGAGCTCGTCGGGCCTTCGGACCCGCTCGGCTCGAGGTCGAGGTCGTCGGTAGCGACGATGGTGGCGGGGAGGTGCGCAATTGGTCTGTCATCGCCATCCCCCCCCAACCCTTCCTCACCCTTTAAAATTAATGGAAAATGTAAACCTAAACGTAGAGTCGGATTCGTAACCTCGAAGTTACAAGTCCATTCGCTCAACCATCAAGGGAGAGTAAACGCGGCGACTGTGGCGGCACTCGCCGCCGATGCGATGTCAGCGTCGCGAAATTGGCGTTAAATTCGAACGTTTGGATCAGTTATTTTCTTTCGGGCCCTTTTCAGCCCTGAACCGTGGAAGCGCCGAAATTCGGGTTTCATTTTTAACGCGGCAGCTTATACCCCCCGAGCCGTTACCGACCACTGCCGGTGGTGGTCGGTAAGTTATCCTCCGCCGAGGTCGACGCGCGTTACCGATGCACACGTAAAAAATTTTCCGCGAATTTTCGCGAATTTTTCGCGCGGTAAGCCTTCGTCTCCGCGTCCTCCGTCCGACAAGCCTACTCTCGCCCGTACCCGTCGACCCGTTCTCGAGCTATACGGCGACAAAGAAACTTTGATTTTTCACTAATTTGACGTCATCGAGAAAGTTACGGCCAACTGGGAATTAAAGGTATATCGCCTTTCCGAAATTTTCGGGAGCCCGTCGGGCCTTCGGCCCCGCTCGGCTCGAGGTCGAGGTCGTCGGTACCGACGATGGTGGCGGGGAGGTGCGCAATTGGTCTGTCATCGCCATCCCCCCCCAACCCTTCCTCACCCTTTAAAATTAATGGAAAATGTAAACCTAAACGTAGAGTCGGATTCGTAACCTCGAAGTTACAAGTCCATTCGCTCAACCATCAAGGGAGAGTAAACGCGGCGACTGTGGCGGCACTCGCCATCGATGCGAAGTCAGCGTCGCGAAATTGGCGTTAAATTCGAACGTTTGGATCAGTTATTTTCTTTCGGGCCCTTTTCAGCCCTGAACCGTGGAAGCGCCGAAATTCGGGTTTCATTTTTAACGCGGCAGCTTATACCCCCCGAGCCGTTACCGACCACTGCCGGTGGTGGTCGGTAAGTTATCCTCCGCCGAGGTCGACGCGCGTTACCGATGCACACGTAAAAAATTTTCCGCGAATTTTCGCGAATTTTTCGCGCGGTAAGCCTTCGTCTCCGCGTCCTCCGTCCGACAAGCCTACTCTCGCCCGCACCCGTCGACCCGTTCTCGAGCTATACGGCGACAAAGAAACTTTGATTTTTCACTAATTTGACGTCATCGAGAAAGTTACGGCCAACTGGGAATTAAAGGTATATCGCCTTTCCGAAATTTCCGGGAGCCCGTCGGGCCTTCGGCCCCGCTCGGCTCGAGGTCGAGGTCGTCGGTAGCGACGATGGTGGCGGGGAGGTGCGCAATTGGTCTGTCATCGCCATCCTCCCCCCCAACCCCCCCTCACCCGTTAAAATTAATGGAAAATGTAAACCTAAACGTAGAGTCGGATTTGTAACCTCGAAGTTACAAGTCCATTCGCTCAACTATCAAGGGAGAGTAAACGCGGCGACTGTGGCGGCACTCGCCGCCGAAGCGATGTCAGCGTCGCGAAGTTGGCGTTAAATTCGAACGTTTGAATCAGTTATTTTTTTTCGGGCCCTTTTCAGCCCTGAACCGTGGAAGCGCCGAAATTCGGGTTTCATTTTTAACGCGGCAGCTTATACCCCCCGAGCCGTTACCGACCACTGCCGGTGGTGGTCGGTAAGTTATCCTCCGCCGAGGTCGACGCGCGCTACCGATGCACACGTAAAAAATTTTCCGCGAATTTTCGCGAATTTTTCGCGCGGTAAGCCTTCGTCTCCGCGTCCTCTGTCCGACAAGCCTACTCTCGCCCGCACCCGTCGACCCGTTCTCGAGCTATACGGCGACAAAGAAACTTTGATTTTTCACTAATTTGACGTCATCGAGAAAGTTACGGCCAACTGGGAATTAAAGGTATATCGCCTTTCCGAAATTTCCGGGAGCCCGTCGGGCCTTCGGCCCCGCTCGGCTCGAGGTCGAGGTCGTCGGTAGCGACGATGGTGGCGGGGAGGTGCGCAATTGGTCTGTCATCGCCATCCTCCCCCCCAACCCCCCTCACCCTTTAAAATTAATGGAAAATGTAAACCTAAACGTAGAGTCGGATTTGTAACCTCGAAGTTACAAGTCCATTCGCTCAACTATCACGGGAGAGTAAACGCGGCGACTGTGGCGGCACTCGCCGCCGAAGCGATGTCAGCGCCGCGAAGTTGGCGTTAAATTCGAACGTTTGAATCAGTTATTTTTTTTCGGGCCCTTTTCAGCCCTGAACCGTGGAAGCGCCGAAATTCGGGTTTCATTTTTAACGCGGCAGCTTATACCCCCCGAGCCGTTACCGACCACTGCCGGTGGTGGTCGGTAAGTTATCCTCCGCCGAGGTCGACGCGCGTTACCGATGCACACGTAAAAAATTTTCCGCGAATTTTCGCGAATTTTTCGCGCGGTAAGCCTTCGTCTCCGCGTCCTCTGTCCGACAAGCCTACTCTCGCCCGCACCCGTCGACCCGTTCTCGAGCTATACGGCGACAAAGAAACTTTGATTTTTCACTAATTTGACGTCATCGAGAAAGTTACGGCCAACTGGGAATTAAAGGTATATCGCCTTTCCGAAATTTCCGGGAGCCCGTCGGGCCTTCGGCCCCGCTCGGCTCGAGGTCGAGGTCGTCGGTAGCGACGATGGTGGCGGGGAGGTGCGCAATTGGTCTGTCATCGCCATCCTCCCCCCCAACCCCCCCTCACCCTTTAAAATTAATGGAAAATGTAAACCTAAACGTAGAGTCGGATTCGTAACCTCGAAGTTACAAGTCCATTCGCTCAACCATCAAGGGAGAGTAAACGCGGCGACTGTGGCGGTACTCGCCATCGATGCGAAGTCAGCGTCGCGAAATTGGCGTTAAATTCGAACGTTTGGATCAGTTATTTTCTTTCGGGCCCTTTTCAGCCCTGAACCGTGGAAGCGCCGAAATTCGGGTTTCATTTTTAACGCGGCAGCTTATACCCCCCGAGCCGTTACCGACCACTGCCGGTGGTGGTCGGTAAGTTATCCTCCGCCGAGGTCGACGCGCGTTACCGATGCACACGTAAAAAATTTTCCGCGAATTTTCGCGAATTTTTCGCGCGGTAAGCCTTCGTCTCCGCGTCCTCCGTCCGACGAGCCTACTCTCGCCCGCACCCGTCGACCCGTTCTCGAGCTATACGGCGACAAAGAAACTTTGATTTTTCACTAATTTGACGTCATCGAGAAAGTTACGGCCAACTGGGAATTAAAGGTATATCGCCTTTCCGAAATTTGCGGGAGCTCGTCGGGCCTTCGGACCCGCTCGGCTCGAGGTCGAGGTCGTCGGTAGCGACGATGGTGGCGGGGAGGTGCGCAATTGGTCTGTCATCGCCATCCCCCCCCAACCCTTCCTCACCCTTTAAAATTAATGGAAAATGTAAACCTAAACGTAGAGTCGGATTCGTAACCTCGAAGTTACAAGTCCATTCGCTCAACCATCAAGGGAGAGTAAACGCGGCGACTGTGGCGGCACTCGCCGCCGATGCGATGTCAGCGTCGCGAAATTGGCGTTAAATTCGAACGTTTGGATCAGTTATTTTCTTTCGGGCCCTTTTCAGCCCTGAACCGTGGAAGCGCCGAAATTCGGGTTTCATTTTTAACGCGGCAGCTTATACCCCCCGAGCCGTTACCGACCACTGCCGGTGGTGGTCGGTAAGTTATCCTCCGCCGAGGTCGACGCGCGTTACCGATGCACACGTAAAAAATTTTCCGCGAATTTTCGCGAATTTTTCGCGCGGTAAGCCTTCGTCTCCGCGTCCTCCGTCCGACAAGCCTACTCTCGCCCGTACCCGTCGACCCGTTCTCGAGCTATACGGCGACAAAGAAACTTTGATTTTTCACTAATTTGACGTCATCGAGAAAGTTACGGCCAACTGGGAATTAAAGGTATATCGCCTTTCCGAAATTTGCGGGAGCTCGTCGGGCCTTCGGCCCCGCTCGGCTCGAGGTCGAGGTCGTCGGTAGCGACGATGGTGGCGGGGAGGTGCGCAATTGGTCTGTCATCGCCATCCTCCCCCCCAACCCCCCCTCACCCTTTAAAATTAATGGAAAATGTAAACCTAAACGTAGAGTCGGATTTGTAACCTCGAAGTTACAAGTCCATTCGCTCAACTATCAAGGGAGAGTAAACGCGGCGACTGTGGCGGCACTCGCCGCCGATGCGATGTCAGCGTCGCGAAGTTGGCGTTAAATTCGAACGTTTGAATCAGTTATTTTCTTTCGGGCCCTTTTCAGCCCTGAACCGTGGAAGCGCCGAAATTCGGGTTTCATTTTTAACGCGGCAGCTTATACCCCCCGAGCCGTTACCGACCACTGCCGGTGGTGGTCGGTAAGTTATCCTCCGCCGAGGTCGACGCGCGTTACCGATGCACACGTAAAAAATTTTCCGCGAATTTTTCGCGCGGTAAGCCTTCGTCTCCGCGTCCTCCGTCCGACGAGCCTACTCTCGCCCGCACCCGTCGACCCGTTCTCGAGCTATACGGCGACAAAGAAACTTTGATTTTTCACTAATTTGACGTCATCGAGAAAGATACGGCCAACTGGGAATTAAAGGTATATCGCCTTTCCGAAATTTCCGGGAGCCCGTCGGGCCTTCGGCCCCGCTCGGCTCGAGGTCGAGGTCGTCGGTAGCGACGATGGTGGCGGGGAGGTGCGCAATTGGTCTGTCATCGCCATCCTCCCCCCCAACCCCCCCTCACCCTTTAAAATTAATGGAAAATGTAAACCTAAACGTAGAGTCGGATTTGTAACCTCGAAGTTACAAGTCCATTCGCTCAACTATCAAGGGAGAGTAAACGCGGCGACTGTGGCGGCACTCGCCGCCGATGCGATGTCAGCGTCGCGAAGTTGGCGTTAAATTCGAACGTTTGAATCAGTTATTTTCTTTCGGGCCCTTTTCAGCCCTGAACCGTGGAAGCGCCGAAATTCGGGTTTCATTTTTAACGCGGCAGCTTATACCCCCCGAGCCGTTACCGACCACTGCCGGTGGTGGTCGGTAAGTTATCCTCCGCCGAGGTCGACGCGCGCTACCGATGCACACGTAAAAAATTTTCCGCGAATTTTCGCGAATTTTTCGCGCGGAGAGCCTTCGTCTCCGCGTCCTCTGTCCGACAAGCCTACTCTCGCCCGCACCCGTCGACCCGTTCTCGAGCTATACGGCGACAAAGAAACTTTGATTTTTCACTAATTTGACGTCATCGAGAAAGTTACGGCCAACTGGGAATTAAAGGTATATCGCCTTTCCGAAATTTCCGGGAGCCCGTCGGGCCTTCGGCCCCGCTCGGCTCGAGGTCGAGGTCGTCGGTAGCGACGATGGTGGCGGGGAGGTGCGCAATTGGTCTGTCATCGCCATCCTCCCCCCCCAACCCCCCCTCACCCTTTAAAATTAATGGAAAATGTAAACCTAAACGTAGAGTCGGATTTGTAACCTCGAAGTTACAAGTCCATTCGCTCAACTATCAAGGGAGAGTAAACGCGGCGACTGTGGCGGCACTCGCCGCCGAAGCGATGTCAGCGCCGCGAAGTTGGCGTTAAATTCGAACGTTTGAATCAGTTATTTTTTTTCGGGCCCTTTTCAGCCCTGAACCGTGGAAGCGCCGAAATTCGGGTTTCATTTTTAACGCGGCAGCTTATACCCCCCGAGCCGTTACCGACCACTGCCGGTGGTGGTCGGTAAGTTATCCTCCGCCGAGGTCGACGCGCGTTACCGATGCACACGTAAAAAATTTTCCGCGAATTTTCGCGAATTTTTCGCGCGGTAAGCCTTCGCCTCCGCGTCCTCCGTCCGACAAGCCTACTCTCGCCCGTACCCGTCGACCCGTTCTCGAGCTATACGGCGACAAAGAAACTTTGATTTTACACCTATTTGACGTCATCGAGAAAGTTACGGCCAACTGGGAATTAAAGGTATATCGCCTTTCCGAAATTTGCGGGAGCTCGTCGGGCCTTCGGCCCCGCTCGGCTCGAGGTCGAGGTCGTCGGTAGCGACGATGGTGGCGGGGAGGTGCGCAATTGGTCTGTCATCGCCATCCCCCCCCAACCCTTCCTCACCCTTTAAAATTAATGGAAAATGTAAACCTAAACGTAGAGTCGGATTCGTAACCTCGAAGTTACAAGTCCATTCGCTCAACCATCAAGGGAGAGTAAACGCGGCGACTGTGGCGGCACTCGCCGCCGATGCGATGTCAGCGTCGCGAAATTGGCGTTAAATTCGAACGTTTGGATCAGTTATTTTCTTTCGGGCCCTTTTCAGCCCTGAACCGTGGAAGCGCCGAAATTCGGGTTTCATTTTTAACGCGGCAGCTTATACCCCCCGAGCCGTTACCGACCACTGCCGGTGGTGGTCGGTAAGTTATCCTCCGCCGAGGTCGACGCGCGTTACCGATGCACACGTAAAAAATTTTCCGCGAATTTTCGCGAATTTTTCGCGCGGTAAGCCTTCGTCTCCGCGTCCTCCGTCCGACAAGCCTACTCTCGCCCGTACCCGTCGACCCGTTCTCGAGCTATACGGCGACAAAGAAACTTTGATTTTTCACTAATTTGACGTCATCGAGAAAGTTACGGCCAACTGGGAATTAAAGGTATATCGCCTTTCCGAAATTTGCGGGAGCTCGTCGGGCCTTCGGCCCCGCTCGGCTCGAGGTCGAGGTCGTCGGTAGCGACGATGGTGGCGGGGAGGTGCGCAATTGGTCTGTCATCGCCATCCTCCCCCCCAACCCCCCCTCACCCTTTAAAATTAATGGAAAATGTAAACCTAAACGTAGAGTCGGATTTGTAACCTCGAAGTTACAAGTCCATTCGCTCAACTATCAAGGGAGAGTAAACGCGGCGACTGTGGCGGCACTCGCCGCCGATGCGATGTCAGCGTCGCGAAGTTGGCGTTAAATTCGAACGTTTGAATCAGTTATTTTCTTTCGGGCCCTTTTCAGCCCTGAACCGTGGAAGCGCCGAAATTCGGGTTTCATTTTTAACGCGGCAGCTTATACCCCCCGAGCCGTTACCGACCACTGCCGGTGGTGGTCGGTAAGTTATCCTCCGCCGAGGTCGACGCGCGCTACCGATGCACACGTAAAAAATTTTCCGCGAATTTTCGCGAATTTTTCGCGCGGAGAGCCTTCGTCTCCGCGTCCTCTGTCCGACAAGCCTACTCTCGCCCGCACCCGTCGACCCGTTCTCGAGCTATACGGCGACAAAGAAACTTTGATTTTTCACTAATTTGACGTCATCGAGAAAGTTACGGCCAACTGGGAATTAAAGGTATATCGCCTTTCCGAAATTTCCGGGAGCCCGTCGGGCCTTCGGCCCCGCTCGGCTCGAGGTCGAGGTCGTCGGTAGCGACGATGGTGGCGGGGAGGTGCGCAATTGGTCTGTCATCGCCATCCTCCCCCCCCAACCCCCCCTCACCCTTTAAAATTAATGGAAAATGTAAACCTAAACGTAGAGTCGGATTTGTAACCTCGAAGTTACAAGTCCATTCGCTCAACTATCAAGGGAGAGTAAACGCGGCGACTGTGGCGGCACTCGCCGCCGAAGCGATGTCAGCGCCGCGAAGTTGGCGTTAAATTCGAACGTTTGAATCAGTTATTTTTTTTCGGGCCCTTTTCAGCCCTGAACCGTGGAAGCGCCGAAATTCGGGTTTCATTTTTAACGCGGCAGCTTATACCCCCCGAGCCGTTACCGACCACTGCCGGTGGTGGTCGGTAAGTTATCCTCCGCCGAGGTCGACGCGCGTTACCGATGCACACGTAAAAAATTTTCCGCGAATTTTCGCGAATTTTTCGCGCGGTAAGCCTTCGCCTCCGCGTCCTCCGTCCGACAAGCCTACTCTCGCCCGTACCCGTCGACCCGTTCTCGAGCTATACGGCGACAAAGAAACTTTGATTTTACACCTATTTGACGTCATCGAGAAAGTTACGGCCAACTGGGAATTAAAGGTATATCGCCTTTCCGAAATTTGCGGGAGCTCGTCGGGCCTTCGGCCCCGCTCGGCTCGAGGTCGAGGTCGTCGGTAGCGACGATGGTGGCGGGGAGGTGCGCAATTGGTCTGTCATCGCCATCCCCCCCCAACCCTTCCTCACCCTTTAAAATTAATGGAAAATGTAAACCTAAACGTAGAGTCGGATTCGTAACCTCGAAGTTACAAGTCCATTCGCTCAACCATCAAGGGAGAGTAAACGCGGCGACTGTGGCGGCACTCGCCGCCGATGCGATGTCAGCGTCGCGAAATTGGCGTTAAATTCGAACGTTTGGATCAGTTATTTTCTTTCGGGCCCTTTTCAGCCCTGAACCGTGGAAGCGCCGAAATTCGGGTTTCATTTTTAACGCGGCAGCTTATACCCCCCGAGCCGTTACCGACCACTGCCGGTGGTGGTCGGTAAGTTATCCTCCGCCGAGGTCGACGCGCGTTACCGATGCACACGTAAAAAATTTTCCGCGAATTTTCGCGAATTTTTCGCGCGGTAAGCCTTCGTCTCCGCGTCCTCCGTCCGACAAGCCTACTCTCGCCCGTACCCGTCGACCCGTTCTCGAGCTATACGGCGACAAAGAAACTTTGATTTTTCACTAATTTGACGTCATCGAGAAAGTTACGGCCAACTGGGAATTAAAGGTATATCGCCTTTCCGAAATTTGCGGGAGCTCGTCGGGCCTTCGGCCCCGCTCGGCTCGAGGTCGAGGTCGTCGGTAGCGACGATGGTGGCGGGGAGGTGCGCAATTGGTCTGTCATCGCCATCCTCCCCCCCAACCCCCCCTCACCCTTTAAAATTAATGGAAAATGTAAACCTAAACGTAGAGTCGGATTTGTAACCTCGAAGTTACAAGTCCATTCGCTCAACTATCAAGGGAGAGTAAACGCGGCGACTGTGGCGGCACTCGCCGCCGATGCGATGTCAGCGTCGCGAGGTTGGCGTTAAATTCGAACGTTTGAATCAGTTATTTTCTTTCGGGCCCTTTTCAGCCCTGAACCGTGGAAGCGCCGAAATTCGGGTTTCATTTTTAACGCGGCAGCTTATACCCCCCGAGCCGTTACCGACCACTGCCGGTGGTGGTCGGTAAGTTATCCTCCGCCGAGGTCGACGCGCGTTACCGATGCACACGTAAAAAATTTTCCGCGAATTTTCGCGAATTTTTCGCGCGGTAAGCCTTCGTCTCCGCGTCCTCCGTCCGACGAACCTACTCTCGCCCGCACCCGTCTACCCGTTCTCGAGCTATACGGCGACAAAGAAACTTTGATTTTTCACTAATTTGACGTCATCGAGAAAGTTACGGCCAACTGGGAATTAAAGGTATATCGCCTTTCCGAAATTTCCGGGAGCCCGTCGGGCCTTCGGCCCCGCTCGGCTCGAGGTCGAGGTCGTCGGTAGCGACGATGGTGGCGGGGAGGTGCGCAATTGGTCTGTCATCGCCATCCTCCCCCCCCCAACCCCCCCTCACCCTTTAAAATTAATGGAAAATGTAAACCTAAACGTAGAGTCGGATTCGTAACCTCGAAGTTACAAGTCCATTCGCTCAACCATCAAGGGAGAGTAAACGCGGCGACTGTGGCGGTACTCGCCATCGATGCGAAGTCAGCGTCGCGAAATTGGCGTTAAATTCGAACGTTTGGATCAGTTATTTTCTTTCGGGCCCTTTTCAGCCCTGAACCGTGGAAGCGCCGAAATTCGGGTTTCATTTTTAACGCGGCAGCTTATACCCCCCGAGCCGTTACCGACCACTGCCGGTGGTGGTCGGTAAGTTATCCTCCGCCGAGGTCGACGCGCGTTACCGATGCACACGTAAAAAATTTTCCGCGAATTTTCGCGAATTTTTCGCGCGGTAAGCCTTCGTCTCCGCGTCCTCCGTCCGACAAGCCTACTCTCGCCCGCACCCGTCGACCCGTTCTCGAGCTATACGGCGACAAAGAAACTTTGATTTTTCACTAATTTGACGTCATCGAGAAAGTTACGGCCAACTGGGAATTAAAGGTATATCGCCTTTCCGAAATTTTCGGGAGCCCGTCGGGCCTTCGGCCCCGCTCGGCTCGAGGTCGAGGTCGTCGGTAGCGACGATGGTGGCGGGGAGGTGCGCAATTGGTCTGTCATCGCCATCCCCCCCCCCCCCAACCCTTCCTCACCCTTTAAAATTAATGGAAAATGTAAACCTAAACGTAGAGTCGGATTCGTAACCTCGAAGTTACAAGTCCATTCGCTCAACCATCAAGGGAGAGTAAACGCGGCGACTGTGGCGGCACTCGCCATCGATGCGAAGTCAGCGTCGCGAAATTGGCGTTAAATTCGAACGTTTGGATCAGTTATTTTCTTTCGGGCCCTTTTCAGCCCTGAACCGTGGAAGCGCCGAAATTCGGGTTTCATTTTTAACGCGGCAGCTTATACCCCCCGAGCCGTTACCGACCACTGCCGGTGGTGGTCGGTAAGTTATCCTCCGCCGAGGTCGACGCGCGTTACCGATGCACACGTAAAAAATTTTCCGCGAATTTTCGCGAATTTTTCGCGCGGTAAGCCTTCGTCTCCGCGTCCTCCGTCCGACAAGCCTACTCTCGCCCGCACCCGTCGACCCGTTCTCGAGCTATACGGCGACAAAGAAACTTTGATTTTTCACTAATTTGACGTCATCGAGAAAGTTACGGCCAACTGGGAATTAAAGGTATATCGCCTTTCCGAAATTTCCGGGAGCCCGTCGGGCCTTCGGCCCCGCTCGGCTCGAGGTCGAGGTCGTCGGTAGCGACGATGGTGGCGGGGAGGTGCGCAATTGGTCTGTCATCGCCATCCTCCCCCCCAACCCCCCCTCACCCGTTAAAATTAATGGAAAATGTAAACCTAAACGTAGAGTCGGATTTGTAACCTCGAAGTTACAAGTCCATTCGCTCAACTATCAAGGGAGAGTAAACGCGGCGACTGTGGCGGCACTCGCCGCCGAAGCGATGTCAGCGTCGCGAAGTTGGCGTTAAATTCGAACGTTTGAATCAGTTATTTTTTTTCGGGCCCTTTTCAGCCCTGAACCGTGGAAGCGCCGAAATTCGGGTTTCATTTTTAACGCGGCAGCTTATACCCCCCGAGCCGTTACCGACCACTGCCGGTGGTGGTCGGTAAGTTATCCTCCGCCGAGGTCGACGCGCGCTACCGATGCACACGTAAAAAATTTTCCGCGAATTTTCGCGAATTTTTCGCGCGGTAAGCCTTCGTCTCCGCGTCCTCTGTCCGACAAGCCTACTCTCGCCCGCACCCGTCGACCCGTTCTCGAGCTATACGGCGACAAAGAAACTTTGATTTTTCACTAATTTGACGTCATCGAGAAAGTTACGGCCAACTGGGAATTAAAGGTATATCGCCTTTCCGAAATTTCCGGGAGCCCGTCGGGCCTTCGGCCCCGCTCGGCTCGAGGTCGAGGTCGTCGGTAGCGACGATGGTGGCGGGGAGGTGCGCAATTGGTCTGTCATCGCCATCCTCCCCCCCAACCCCCCCTCACCCGTTAAAATTAATGGAAAATGTAAACCTAAACGTAGAGTCGGATTTGTAACCTCGAAGTTACAAGTCCATTCGCTCAACTATCAAGGGAGAGTAAACGCGGCGACTGTGGCGGCACTCGCCGCCGAAGCGATGTCAGCGTCGCGAAGTTGGCGTTAAATTCGAACGTTTGAATCAGTTATTTTTTTTCGGGCCCTTTTCAGCCCTGAACCGTGGAAGCGCCGAAATTCGGGTTTCATTTTTAACGCGGCAGCTTATACCCCCCGAGCCGTTACCGACCACTGCCGGTGGTGGTCGGTAAGTTATCCTCCGCCGAGGTCGACGCGCGCTACCGATGCACACGTAAAAAATTTTCCGCGAATTTTCGCGAATTTTTCGCGCGGTAAGCCTTCGTCTCCGCGTCCTCTGTCCGACAAGCCTACTCTCGCCCGCACCCGTCGACCCGTTCTCGAGCTATACGGCGACAAAGAAACTTTGATTTTTCACTAATTTGACGTCATCGAGAAAGTTACGGCCAACTGGGAATTAAAGGTATATCGCCTTTCCGAAATTTCCGGGAGCCCGTCGGGCCTTCGGCCCCGCTCGGCTCGAGGTCGAGGTCGTCGGTAGCGACGATGGTGGCGGGGAGGTGCGCAATTGGTCTGTCATCGCCATCCTCCCCCCCAACCCCCCTCACCCTTTAAAATTAATGGAAAATGTAAACCTAAACGTAGAGTCGGATTTGTAACCTCGAAGTTACAAGTCCATTCGCTCAACTATCAAGGGAGAGTAAACGCGGCGACTGTGGCGGCACTCGCCGCCGAAGCGATGTCAGCGCCGCGAAGTTGGCGTTAAATTCGAACGTTTGAATCAGTTATTTTTTTTCGGGCCCTTTTCAGCCCTGAACCGTGGAAGCGCCGAAATTCGGGTTTCATTTTTAACGCGGCAGCTTATACCCCCCGAGCCGTTACCGACCACTGCCGGTGGTGGTCGGTAAGTTATCCTCCGCCGAGGTCGACGCGCGTTACCGATGCACACGTAAAAAATTTTCCGCGAATTTTTCGCGCGGTAAGCCTTCGTCTCCGCGTCCTCCGTCCGACGAGCCTACTCTCGCCCGCACCCGTCGACCCGTTCTCGAGCTATACGGCGACAAAGAAACTTTGATTTTTCACTAATTTGACGTCATCGAGAAAGATACGGCCAACTGGGAATTAAAGGTATATCGCCTTTCCGAAATTTCCGGGAGCCCGTCGGGCCTTCGGCCCCGCTCGGCTCGAGGTCGAGGTCGTCGGTAGCGACGATGGTGGCGGGGAGGTGCGCAATTGGTCTGTCATCGCCATCCTCCCCCCCAACCCCCCCTCACC
Organism: Lasioglossum baleicum; assembly: GCF_051020765.1. Classification (NCBI taxonomy): domain Eukaryota; kingdom Metazoa; phylum Arthropoda; class Insecta; order Hymenoptera; family Halictidae; genus Lasioglossum; species Lasioglossum baleicum. Next base: position 920,017 of record NW_027469116.1, read on the forward strand.
CTTTAAAATTAATGGAAAATGTAAACCTAAACGTAGAGTCGGATTTGTAACCTCGAAGTTACAAGTCCATTCGCTCAACTATCAAGGGAGAGTAAACGCGGCGACTGTGGCGGCACTCGCCGCCGATGCGATGTCAGCGTCGCGAAGTTGGCGTTAAATTCGAACGTTTGAATCAGTTATTTTCTTTCGGGCCCTTTTCAGCCCTGAACCGTGGAAGCGCCGAAATTCGGGTTTCATTTTTAACGCGGCAGCTTATACCCCCCGAGCCGTTACCGACCACTGCCGGTGGTGGTCGGTAAGTTATCCTCCGCCGAGGTCGACGCGCGCTACCGATGCACACGTAAAAAATTTTCCGCGAATTTTCGCGAATTTTTCGCGCGGTAAGCCTTCGTCTCCGCGTCCTCTGTCCGACAAGCCTACTCTCGCCCGCACCCGTCGACCCGTTCTCGAGCTATACGGCGACAAAGAAACTTTGATTTTTCACTAATTTGACGTCATCGAGAAAGTTACGGCCAACTGGGAATTAAAGGTATATCGCCTTTCCGAAATTTGCGGGAGCTCGTCGGGCCTTCGGACCCGCTCGGCTCGAGGTCGAGGTCGTCGGTAGCGACGATGGTGGCGGGGAGGTGCGCAATTGGTCTGTCATCGCCATCCCCCCCCAACCCTTCCTCACCCTTTAAAATTAATGGAAAATGTAAACCTAAACGTAGAGTCGGATTCGTAACCTCGAAGTTACAAGTCCATTCGCTCAACCATCAAGGGAGAGTAAACGCGGCGACTGTGGCGGCACTCGCCGCCGATGCGATGTCAGCGTCGCGAAATTGGCGTTAAATTCGAACGTTTGGATCAGTTATTTTCTTTCGGGCCCTTTTCAGCCCTGAACCGTGGAAGCGCCGAAATTCGGGTTTCATTTTTAACGCGGCAGCTTATACCCCCCGAGCCGTTACCGACCACTGCCGGTGGTGGTCGGTAAGTTATCCTCCGCCGAGGTCGACGCGCGTTACCGATGCACACGTAAAAAATTTTCCGCGAATTTTCGCGAATTTTTCGCGCGGTAAGCCTTCGTCTCCGCGTCCTCCGTCCGACAAGCCTACTCTCGCCCGTACCCGTCGACCCGTTCTCGAGCTATACGGCGACAAAGAAACTTTGATTTTTCACTAATTTGACGTCATCGAGAAAGTTACGGCCAACTGGGAATTAAAGGTATATCGCCTTTCCGAAATTTGCGGGAGCTCGTCGGGCCTTCGGCCCCGCTCGGCTCGAGGTCGAGGTCGTCGGTAGCGACGATGGTGGCGGGGAGGTGCGCAATTGGTCTGTCATCGCCATCCCCCCCCAACCCTTCCTCACCCTTTAAAATTAATGGAAAATGTAAACCTAAACGTAGAGTCGGATTCGTAACCTCGAAGTTACAAGTCCATTCGCTCAACCATCAAGGGAGAGTAAACGCGGCGACTGTGGCGGCACTCGCCGCCGATGCGATGTCAGCGTCGCGAAATTGGCGTTAAATTCGAACGTTTGGATCAGTTATTTTCTTTCGGGCCCTTTTCAGCCCTGAACCGTGGAAGCGCCGAAATTCGGGTTTCATTTTTAACGCGGCAGCTTATACCCCCCGAGCCGTTACCGACCACTGCCGGTGGTGGTCGGTAAGTTATCCTCCGCCGAGGTCGACGCGCGTTACCGATGCACACGTAAAAAATTTTCCGCGAATTTTCGCGAATTTTTCGCGCGGTAAGCCTTCGTCTCCGCGTCCTCCGTCCGACAAGCCTACTCTCGCCCGTACCCGTCGACCCGTTCTCGAGCTATACGGCGACAAAGAAACTTTGATTTTTCACTAATTTGACGTCATCGAGAAAGTTACGGCCAACTGGGAATTAAAGGTATATCGCCTTTCCGAAATTTGCGGGAGCTCGTCGGGCCTTCGGCCCCGCTCGGCTCGAGGTCGAGGTCGTCGGTAGCGACGATGGTGGCGGGGAGGTGCGCAATTGGTCTGTCATCGCCATCCTCCCCCCCAACCCCCCCTCACCCTTTAAAATTAATGGAAAATGTAAACCTAAACGTAGAGTCGGATTTGTAACCTCGAAGTTACAAGTCCATTCGCTCAACTATCAAGGGAGAGTAAACGCGGCGACTGTGGCGGCACTCGCCGCCGATGCGATGTCAGCGTCGCGAAGTTGGCGTTAAATTCGAACGTTTGAATCAGTTATTTTCTTTCGGGCCCTTTTCAGCCCTGAACCGTGGAAGCGCCGAAATTCGGGTTTCATTTTTAACGCGGCAGCTTATACCCCCCGAGCCGTTACCGACCACTGCCGGTGGTGGTCGGTAAGTTATCCTCCGCCGAGGTCGACGCGCGTTACCGATGCACACGTAAAAAATTTTCCGCGAATTTTTCGCGCGGTAAGCCTTCGTCTCCGCGTCCTCCGTCCGACGAGCCTACTCTCGCCCGCACCCGTCGACCCGTTCTCGAGCTATACGGCGACAAAGAAACTTTGATTTTTCACTAATTTGACGTCATCGAGAAAGATACGGCCAACTGGGAATTAAAGGTATATCGCCTTTCCGAAATTTCCGGGAGCCCGTCGGGCCTTCGGCCCCGCTCGGCTCGAGGTCGAGGTCGTCGGTAGCGACGATGGTGGCGGGGAGGTGCGCAATTGGTCTGTCATCGCCATCCTCCCCCCCAACCCCCCCTCACCCTTTAAAATTAATGGAAAATGTAAACCTAAACGTAGAGTCGGATTTGTAACCTCGAAGTTACAAGTCCATTCGCTCAACTATCAAGGGAGAGTAAACGCGGCGACTGTGGCGGCACTCGCCGCCGATGCGATGTCAGCGTCGCGAAATTGGCGTTAAATTCGAACGTTTGGATCAGTTATTTTCTTTCGGGCCCTTTTCAGCCCTGAACAGTGGAAGCGCCGAAATTCGGGTTTCATTTTTAACGCGGCAGCTTATACCCCCCGAGCCGTTACGGACCACTGCCGGTGGTGGTCGGTAAGTTATCCTCCGCCGAGGTCGACGCGCGTTACCGATGCACACGTAAAAAATTTTCCGCGAATTTTCGCGAATTTTTCGCGCGGTAAGCCTTCGTCTCCGCGTCCTCCGTCCGACAAGCCTACTCCCGCCCGCACCCGCCGACCCGTTCTCGAGCTATACGGCGACAAAGAAACTTTGATTTTTCACTAATTTGACGTCATCGAGAAAGTTACGGCCACCTGGGAATTAAAGGTATATCGCCTTTCCGAAATTTCCGGGAGCTCGTCGGGTCTTCGGCCCCGCTCGGCTCGAGGTCGAGGTCGTCGGTTGCGACGATGGTGGCGGGGAGGTGCGCAATTGGTCTGTCATCGCCATCCTCCTCCCAACCCCCCCTCGCCCTTTAAAATTAATGGAAAATGTAAACCTAAACGTAGAGTCGGATTCGTAACCTCGAAGTTACAAGTCCATTCGCTCAACTATCAAGGGAGAGTAAACGCGGCGACTGTGGCGGCACTCGCCACCGATGCGATGTCAGCGTCGCGAAGTTGGCGTTAAATTCGAACGTTTGAATCAGTTATTTTCTTTCGGGCACTTTTCAGCCCTGAACCGTGGAAGCGCCGAAATTCGGGTTTCATTTTTAACGCGGCAGCTTATACCCCCGAGCGTTAACGACCACTGCCGGTGGTGGTCGGTAAGTTATCCTCCGCCGAGGTCGACGCGCGTTACCGATGCACACGTAAAAAATTTTCCGCGAATTTTCGCGAATTTTTCGCGCGGTAAGCCTTCGTCTCCGCGTCCTCCGTCCGACGAGCCTACTCTTGCCCGCACCCGTCGACCCGTTCTCGAGCTATACGGCGACAAAGAAACTTTGATTTTTCACTAATTTGACGTCATCGAGAAAGTTACGGCCAACTGGGAATTAAAGGTATATCGCCTTTCCGAAATTTCCGGGAGCCCGTCGGGCCTTCGGCCCCGCTCGACTCGGCTCGGCTCGAGGTCGAGGTCGTCGGTAGCGACGATGGTGGCGAGGAGGCGTGCGATTGGTCTGTCATCGCCAACCACCCCCCAACCCCCCCTTCCCTTTAAAATTAATGGAAAATGTAAACATAAACGTAGAGTCGGATTCGTAAGCTCAAAGTTACAAGTCAATTCGCTCAACTATCAAGGGAGAGTAAACGCGGCGACTGTGGCGGCACTCGCCATCGATGCGAAGTCAGCGTCGCGAAGTTGGCGTAAAAATTCGAACGTTTGAATCAGTTATTTTCTTTCGGGCCATTTTCAGCCCTGAACCGTGGAAGCGCCGAAATTCGGGTTTCATTTTTAACGCGGCAGCTTATACCCCCCGAGCCGTTACCGACCACTGCCGGTGGTGGTCGGTAAGTTATCCTCCGCTGAGGTCGACGCGCGTTACCGATGCACACGTAAAAAATTTTCCGCGAATTTTCGCGAATTTTTCGCGCGGTAAGCCTTCGTCTCCGCGTCCTCCGTCCGACGAGCCTACTCTCGCCCGCACCCGTCGACCCGTTCTCGAGCTATAGGGCGACAAAGAAACTTTGATTTTTCACTAATTTGACGTCATCGAGAAAGTTACGGCCAACTGGGAATTAAAGGTATATCGCCTTTCCGAAATTTCCGGGAGCCCGTCGGGCCTTCGGCCCCGCTCGGCTCCAAGTCGAGGTCGTCGGTAGCGACGATGGTGGCGGGGAGGCGTGCGATTGGTCTGTCATCGCCAACCACCCCCCCAACCCCCCCTTCCCCTTTTAAATTAATGGAAAATGTAAACATAAACGTAGAGTCGGATTCGTAAGCTCAAAGTTACAAGTTAATTCGCTCAACTATCAAGGGAGAGTAAACGCTGCGACTGTGGCGGCACTCGCCATCGATGCGAAGTCAGCGTCGCGAAGTTGGCGTTAAATTCGAACGTTTGAATCAGTTATTTTCTTTCGGGCCCTTTTCATCCCTGAACCGTGGAAGCGCCGAAATTCGGGTTTCATTTTTAACGCGGCAGCTTATACCCCCCGAGCGTTAACGACCACTGCCGGTGGTGGTCGGTAAGATATCCTCCGCCGAGGTCGACGCGCGTTACCGATGCACACGTAAAAAATTTTCCGCGAGTTTTCGCGAATTTTTCGCGCGGTAAGCCTTCGTCTCCGCGTCCTCCGTCCGACGAACCTACTCTCGCCCGCACCCGTCGACCCGTTCTCGAGCTATACGGCGACAAAGAAACTTTGATTTTTCACTAATTTGACGTCATCGAGAAAGTTACGGCCACCTGGGAATTAAAGGTATATCGCCTTTCCGAAATTTCCGGGAGCCCGTCGGGCCTTCGGCCCCGCTCGGCTCGGCTCGGCTCGAGGTCGAGGTCGTCGGTAGCGACGATGGTGGCGGGGAGGTGCGCAATTAGTCTGTCATCGCCATCATCCTCCCAACCCCCCCTCACCCTTTAAAATTAATGGAAAATGTAAACCTAAACGTAGAGTCGGATTCGTAACCTCGAAGTTACAAGTCCATTCGCTCAACTATCAAGGGAGAGTAAACGCGGCGACTGTGGCGGCTCTCGCCACCGATGCGATGTCAGCGTCGCGAAGATGGCGTTAAATTCGAACGTTTGAATCAGTTATTTTCTTTCGGGCCCTTTTCAGCCCTGAACCGTGGAAGCGCCGAAATTCGGGTTTCATTTTTAACGCGGCAGCTTATACCCCCCGAGCTGTTACCGACCACTGCCGGTGGTGGTCGGTAAGTTATCCTCCGCCGAGGTCGACGCGCGTTACCGATGCACACGTAAAAAATTTTCCGCGAATTTTCGCGAATTTGTCGCGCGGTAAGCCTTCGTCTCCGCGTCCTCCGTCCGACAAGCCTACTCTCGCCCGCACCCGTCGACCCGTTCTCGAGTTATACGGCGACAAAGAAACTTTGATTTTTCACTAATTTGACGTCATCGAGAAAGTTACGGCCAACTGGGAATTAAAGGTATATCGCCTTTCCGAAATTTCCGGGAGCCCGTCGGGCCTTCGGCCCCGCTCGGCTCGACGTCGAGGTCGTCGGTAGCGACGATGGTGGCGGGGAGGTGCGCAATTGGTCTGTCATCGCCATCCTCCCCCCCAACCCCCCCTCACCCTTTAAAATTAATGGAAAATGTAAACCTAAACGTAGAGTCGGATTCGTAACCTCGAAGTTACAAGTCCATTCGCTCAACCATCAAGGGAGAGTAAACGCGGCGACTGTGGCGGCACTCGCCATCGATGCGAAGTCAGCGTCGCGAAATTGGCGTTAAATTCGAACGTTTGGATCAGTTATTTTCTTTCGGGCCCTTTTCAGCCCTGAACAGTGGAAGCGCCGAAATTCGGGTTTCATTTTTAACGCGGCAGCTTATACCCCCCGAGCGTTAACGACCACTGCCGGTGGTGGTCGGTAAGTTATCCTCCGCCGAGGTCGACGCGCGTTACCGATGCACACGTAAAAAATTTTCCGCGAATTTTCGCGAATTTTTCGGGCGGTAAGCCTTCGTCTCCGCGTCCTCCGTCCGACGAGCCTACTCTCGCCCGCACCCGTCGACCCGTTCTCGAGCTATACGGCGACAAAGAAACATTGATTTTTCACTAATTTGACGTCATCGAGAAAGTTACGGCCAACTGGGAATTAAAGGTATATCGCCTTTCCGAAATTTCCGGGAGCCCGTCGGGCCTTCGGCCCCGCTCGGCTCGAGGTCGAGGTCGTCGGTAGCGACGATGGTGGCGGGGAGGTGCGCAATTGGTCTGTCATCGCCATCCTCCCCCCCAACCCCCCCTCACCCTTTAAAATTAATGGAAAATGTAAACCTAAACGTAGAGTCGGATTCGTAACCTCGAAGTTACAAGTCGATTCGCTCAACTATCAGGGGAGAGTAACCGCGGCGACTGTAGCGGCACTCGCCATCGATGCGAAGTCAGCGTCGCGAAGTTGGCGTTAAATTCGAACGTTTGAATCAGTTATTTTCTTTCGGGCCCTTTTCAGCCCTGAACCGTGGAAGCGCCGAAATTCGGGTTTCATATTTAACGCGACAGCTTATACCCCCCGAGCGTTAACGACCACTGCCGGTGGTGGTCGGTAAGTTATCCTCCGCCGAGGTCGACGCGCGTTACCGATGCACACGTAAAAAATTTTCCGCGAATTTTCGCGAATTTTTCGGGCGGTAAGCCTTCGTCTCCGCGTCCTCCGTCCGACGAGCCTACTCTCGCCCGCACCCGTCGACCCGTTCTCGAGCTATACGGCGACAAAGAAACATTGATTTTTCACTAATTTGACGTCATCGAGAAAGTTACGGCCAACTGGGAATTAAAGGTATATCGCCTTTCCGAAATTTCCGGGAGCCCGTCGGGCCTTCGGCCCCGCTCGGCTCGGCTCGGCTCGAGGTCGAGGTCGTCGGTAGCGACGATGGTGGCGGGGAGGAGTGCGATTGGTCTGTCATCGCCAACCCCCCCCCAACCCCCCTACCCCTTTCAAATTAATGGAAAATGTAAACATAAACGTAAAGTCGGATTCGTAACCTCGAAGTTACAAGTCAATTCGCTCAACTATCAAGGGAGAGTAAACGCTGCGACTGTGGCGGCACTCGCCATCGATGCGAAGTCAGCGTCGCGAAGTTGGCGTTAAATTCGAACGTTTGAATCAGTTATTTTCTTTCGGGCCCTTTTCAGCCCTGAACCGTGGAAGCGCCGAAATTCGGGTTTCATTTTTAACGCGACAGCTTATACCCCCCGAGCGTTAACGACCACTGCCGGTGGTGGTCGGTAAGTTATCCTCCGCCGAGGTCGACGCGCGTTACCGATGCACACGTAAAAAATTTTCCGCGAATTTTCGCGAATTTTTCGGGCGGTAAGCCTTCGTCTCCGCGTCCTCCGTCCGACGAGCCTACTCTCGCCCGCACCCGTCGACCCGTTCTCGAGCTATACGGCGACAAAGAAACATTGATTTTTCACTAATTTGACGTCATCGAGAAAGTTACGGCCAACTGGGAATTAAAGGTATATCGCCTTTCCGAAATTTCCGGGAGCCCGTCGGGCCTTCGGCCCCGCTCGGCTCGAGGTCGAGGTCGTCGGTAGCGACGATGGTGGCGGGGAGGTGCTTAATTGGTCTGTCATCGCCATCCTCCCCCCCAACCCCCCCTCACCCTTTAAAATTAATGGAAAATGTAAACCTAAACGTAGAGTCGGATTTGTAACCTCGAAGTTACAAGTCCATTCGCTCAACTATCAAGGGAGAGTAAACGCGGCGACTGTGGCGGCACTCGCCGCCGATGCGATGTCAGCCTCGCGAAGTTGGCGTTAAATTCGAACGTTTGAATCAGTTATTTTCTTTCGGGCCCTTTTCAGCCCTGAACCGTGGAAGCGCCGAAATTCGGGTTTCATTTTTAACGCGGCAGCTTATACCCCCCGAGCGTTAACGACCACTGCCGGTGGTGGTCGGTAAGTTATCCTCCGCCGAGGTCGACGCGCGTTACCGATGCACACGTAAAAAATTTTCCGCGAATTTTCGCGAATTTTTCGCGCGGTAAGCCTTCGTTTCCGCGTCCTCCGTCCGACGAGCCTACTCTCGCCCGCACCCGTCGACCCGTTCTAGAGCTATACGGCGACAAAGAAACTTTGATTTTTCACTAATTTGACGTCATCGAGAAAGTTACGGCCAACTGGGAATTAAAGGTATATCGCCTTTCCGAAATTTCCGGGAGCCCGTCGGGCCTTCGGCCCCGCTCGGCTCGAGGTCGAGGTCGTCGGTAGCGACGATGGTGGCGGGGAGGTGCGCAATTGGTCTGTCATCGCCATCCTCCACCCCAACCCCCCCCTCACCCTTTAAAATTAATGGAAAATGTAAACCTAAACGTAGAGTCGGATTTGTAACCTCGAAGTTACAAGTCCATTCGCTCAACTATCAAGGGAGAGTAAACGCGGCGACTGTGGCGCCACTCGCCGCCGATGCGATGTCAGCGTCGCGAAGTTGGCGTTAAATTCGAACGTTTGAATCAGTTATTTTCTTTCGGGCCCTTTTCAGCCCTGAACCGTGGAAGCGCCGAAATTCGGGTTTCATTTTTAACGCGGCAGCTTATACCCCCCGAGCGTTAACGACCACTGCCGGTGGTGGTCGGTAAGTTATCCTCCGCCGAGGTCGACGCGCGTTACCGATGCACACGTAAAAAATTTTCCGCGAATTTTCGCGAATTTTTCGCGCGGTAAGCCTTTGTTTCCGCGTCCTCCGTCCGACGAGCCTACTCTCGCCCGCACCCGTCGACCCGTTCTAGAGCTATACGGCGACAAAGAAACTTTGATTTTTCACTAATTTGACGTCATCGAGAAAGTTACGGCCAACTGGGAATTAAAGGTATATCGCCTTTCCGAAATTTCCGGGAGCCCGTCGGGCCTTCGGCCCCGCTCGGTTCGGCTCGGCTCGAGGTCGAGGTCGTCGGTAGCGACGATGGTGGCGGGGAGGCGTGCGATTGGTCTGTCATCGCCAACCCCCCCCCCAACCCCCCTACCCCTTTCAAATTAATGGAAAATGTAAACATAAACGTAGAGTCGGATTCGTAACCTCGAAGTTACAAGTCAATTCGCTCAACTATCAAGGGAGAGTAAACGCTGCGACTGTGGCGGCACTCGCCATCGATGCGAAGTCAGCGTCGCGAAGTTGGCGTTAAATTCGAACGTTTGAATCAGTTATTTTCTTTCGGGCCCTTTTCAGCCCTGAACCGTGGAAGCGCCGAAATTCGGGTTTCATTTTTAACGCGACAGCTTATACCCCCCGAGCGTTAACGACCACTGCCGGTGGTGGTCGGTAAGTTATCCTCCGCCGAGGTCGACGCGCGTTACCGATGCACACGTAAAAAATTTTCCGCGAATATTCGCGAATTTTTCGCGCGGTAAGCCTTCGTTTCCGCGTCCTCCGTCCGACGAGCCTACTCTCGCCCGCACCCGTCGACCCGTTCTAGAGCTATACGGCGACAAAGAAACTTTGATTTTTCACTAATTTGACGTCATCGAGAAAGTTACGGCCAACTGGGAATTAAAGGTATATCGCCTTTCCGAAATATCCGGGAGCCCATCGGGCCTTCGGCCCCGCTCGGCTCGGCTCGGCTCGAGGTCGAGGTCGTCGGTAGCGACGATGGTGGCGGGGAGGCGTGCGATTGGTCTGTCATCGCCAACCCCCCCCCAACCCCCCTACCCCTTTCAAATTAATGGAAAATGTAAACATAAACGTAGAGTCGGATTCGTAACCTCGAAGTTACAAGTCAATTCGCTCAACTATCAAGGGAGAGTAAACGCTGCGACTGTGGCGGCACTCGCCATCGATGCGAAGTCAGCGTCGCGAAGTTGGCGTTAAATTCGAACGTTTGAATCAGTTATTTTCTTTCGGGCCCTTTTCAGCCCTGAACCGTGGAAGCGCCGAAATTCGGGTTTCATTTTTAACGCGGCAGCTTATACCCCCCGAGCGTTAACGACCACTGCCGGTGGTGGTCGGTAAGTTATCCTCCGCCGAGGTCGACGCGCGTTACCGATGCACACGTAAAAAATTTTCCGCGAATTTTCGCGAATTTTTCGCGCGGTAAGCCTTCGTTTCCGCGTCCTCCGTCCGACGAGCCTACTCTCGCCCGCACCCGTCGACCCGTTCTAGAGCTATACGGCGACAAAGAAACTTTGATTTTTCACTAATTTGACGTCATCGAGAAAGTTACGGCCAACTGGGAATTAAAGGTATATCGCCTTTCCGAAATATCCGGGAGCCCGTCGGGCCTTCGGCCCCGCTCGGCTCGGCTCGGCTCGAGGTCGAGGTCGTCGGTAGCGACGATGGTGGCGGGGAGGCGTGCGATTGGTCTGTCATCGCCAACCCCCCCCCAACCCCCCTACCCCTTTCAAATTAATGGAAAATGTAAACATAAACGTAGAGTCGGATTCGTAACCTCGAAGTTACAAGTCAATTCGCTCAACTATCAAGGGAGAGTAAACGCTGCGACTGTGGCGGCACTCGCCATCGATGCGAAGTCAGCGTCGCGAAATTGGCGTTAAATTCGAACGTTTGAATCAGTTATTTTCTTTCGGGCCCTTTTCAGCCCTGAACCGTGGAAGCGCCGAAATTCGGGTTTCATTTTTAACGCGGCAGCTTATACCCCCCGAGCGTTAACGACCACTGCCGGTGGTGGTCGGTAAGTTATCCTCCGCCGAGGTCGACGCGCGTTACCGATGCACACGTAAAAAATTTTCCGCGAATATTCGCGAATTTTTCGGGCGGTAAGCCTTCGTCTCCGCGTCCACCGTCCGACGAGCCTACTCTCGCCCGCACCCATCGCCTCGTTCTCGAGCTATACGGCGACAAAGAAACATTGATTTTTCACTAATTTGACGTCATCGACAAAGTTACGGCCAACTGGGAATTAAAGGTGTATCGCCTTTCCGAAATTTCCGGGAGCCCGTCGGGCCTTCGGCCCCGCTCGGCTCGAGGTCGAGGTCGTCGGTAGCGACGATGGTGGCGGGGAGGTGCGCAATTGGTCTGTCATCGCCATCCTCCACCCCAACCCCCCCTCACCCTTTAAAATTAATGGAAAATGTAAACCTAAACGTAGAGTCGGATTTGTAACCTCGAAGTTACAAGTCCATTCGCTCAACTATCAAGGGAGAGTAAACGCGGCGACTGTGGCGGCACTCGCCGCCGATGCGATGTCAGCGTCGCGAAGTTGGCGTTAAATTCGAACGTTTGAATCAGTTATTTTCTTTCGGGCCCTTTTCAGCCCTGAACCGTGGAAGCGCCGAAATTCGGGTTTCATTTTTAACGCGGCAGCTTATACCCCCCGAGCGTTAACGACCACTGCCGGTGGTGGTCGGTAAGTTATCCTCCGCCGAGGTCGACGCGCGTTACCGATGCACACGTAAAAAATTTTCCGCGAATTTTCGCGAATTTTGCGGGCGGTAAGCCTTCGTCTCCGCGTCCTCCGTCCGACGAGCCCACTCTCGCCCGCACCCATCGCCTCGTTCTCGAGCTATACGGCGACAAAGAAACTTTGATTTTTCACTAATTTGACGTCATCGAGAAAGTTACGGCCAACTGGGAATTAAAGGTATATCGCCTTTCCGAAATTTCCGGGAGCCCGTCGGGCCTTCGGCCCCGCTCGGCTCGGCTCGGCTCGAGGTCGAGGTCGTCGGTAGCGACGATGGTGGCGGGGAGGCGTGCGATTGGTCTGTCATCGCCAACCCCCCCCAACCCCCCTACCCCTTTCAAATTAATGGAAAATGTAAACATAAACGTAGAGTCGGATTCGTAACCTCGAAGTTACAAGTCAATTCGCTCAACTATCAAGGGAGAGTAAACGCTGCGACTGTGGCGGCACTCGCCATCGATGCGAAGTCAGCGTCGCGAAGTTGGCGTTAAATTCGAACGTTTGAATCAGTTATTTTCTTTCGGGCCCTTTTCAGCCCTGAACCGTGGAAGCGCCGAAATTCGGGTTTCATTTTTAACGCGACAGCTTATACCCCCCGAGCGTTAACGACCACTGCCGGTGGTGGTCGGTAAGTTATCCTCCGCCGAGGTCGACGCGCGTTACCGATGCACACGTAAAAAATTTTCCGCGAATTTTCGCGAATTTTTCGGGCGGTAAGCCTTCGTCTCCGCGTCCTCCGTCCGACGAGCCTACTCTCGCCCGCACCCGTCGACCCGTTCTCGAGCTATACGGCGACAAAGAAACATTGATTTTTCACTAATTTGACGTCATCGAGAAAGTTACGGCCAACTGGGAATTAAAGGTATATCGCCTTTCCGAAATTTCCGGGAGCCCGTCGGGCCTTCGGCCCCGCTCGGCTCGAGGTCGAGGTCGTCGGTAGCGACGATGGTGGCGGGGAGGTGCGCAATTGGTCTGTCATCGCCATCCTCCCCCCCAACCCCCCCTCACCCTTTAAAATTAATGGAAAATGTAAACCTAAACGTAGAGTCGGATTTGTAACCTCGAAGTTACAAGTCCATTCGCTCAACTATCAAGGGAGAGTAAACGCGGCGACTGTGGCGGCACTCGCCGCCGATGCGATGTCAGCCTCGCGAAGTTGGCGTTAAATTCGAACGTTTGAATCAGTTATTTTCTTTCGGGCCCTTTTCAGCCCTGAACCGTGGAAGCGCCGAAATTCGGGTTTCATTTTTAACGAGGCAGCTTATACCCCCCGAGCGTTAACGACCACTGCCGGTGGTGGTCGGTAAGTTATCCTCCGCCGAGGTCGACGCGCGTTACCGATGCACACGTAAAAAATTTTCCGCGAATTTTCGCGAATTTTTCGCGCGGTAAGCCTTCGTTTCCGCGTCCTCCGTCCGACGAGCCTACTCTCGCCCGCACCCGTCGACCCGTTCTAGAGCTATACGGCGACAAAGAAACTTTGATTTTTCACTAATTTGACGTCATCGAGAAAGTTACGGCCAACTGGGAATTAAAGGTATATCGCCTTTCCGAAATATCCGGGAGCCCATCGGGCCTTCGGCCCCGCTCGGCTCGGCTCGGCTCGAGGTCGAGGTCGTCGGTAGCGACGATGGTGGCGGGGAGGCGTGCGATTGGTCTGTCATCGCCAACCCCCCCCCAACCCCCCTACCCCTTTCAAATTAATGGAAAATGTAAACATAAACGTAGAGTCGGATTCGTAACCTCGAAGTTACAAGTCAATTCGCTCAACTAACAAGGGAGAGCAAACGCTGCGACTGTGGCGGCACTCGCCATCGATGCGAAGTCTGCGTCGCGAAGTTGGCGTTAAATTCGAACGTTTGAATCAGTTATTTTCTTTCGGGCCCTTTTCAGCCCTGAACCGTGGAAGCGCCGAAATTCGGGTTTCATTTTTAACGCGGCAGCTTATACCCCCCGAGCGTTAACGACCACTGCCGGTGGTGGTCGGTATGTTATCCTCCGCCGAGGTCGACGCGCGTTACCGATGCACACGTAAAAAATTTTCCGCGAATTTTCGCGAATTTTTCGGGCGGTAACCTTCGTCTCCGCGTCCACCGTCCGACGAGCCTACTCTCGCCCGCACCCATCGCCTCGTTCTCGAGCTATACGGCGACAAAGAAACATTGATTTTTCACTAATTTGACGTCATCGACAAAGTTACGGCCAACTGGGAATTAAAGGTGTATCGCCTTTCCAAAATTTCCGGGAGCCCGTCGGGCCTTCGGCCCCGCTCGGCTCGAGGTCGAGGTCGTCGGTAGCGACGATGGTGGCGGGGAGGTGCGCAATTGGTCTGTCATCGCCATCCTCCCCCCCAACCCCCCCTCACCCTTTAAAATTAATGGAAAATGTAAACCTAAACGTAGAGTCGGATTTGTATCCTCGAAGTTACAAGTCCATTCGCTCAACTATCAAGGGAGAGTAAACGCGGCGACTGTGGCGGCACTCGCCGCCGATGCGATGTCAGCGTCGCGAAGTTGGCGTTAAATTCGAACGTTTGAATCAGTTATTTTCTTTCGGGCCCTTTTCAGCCCTGAACCGTGGAAGCGCCGAAATTCGGGTTTCATTTTTAACGCGGCAGCTTATACCCCCCGAGCGTTAACGACCACTGCCGGTGGTGGTCGGTAAGTTATCCTCCGCCGAGGTCGACGCGCGTTACCGATGCACACGTAAAAAATTTTCCGCGAATTTTCGCGAATTTTTCGGGCGGTAAGCCTTCGTCTCCGCGTCCTCCGTCCGACGAGCCCACTCTCGCCCGCACCCATCGCCTCGTTCTCGAGCTATACGGCGACAAAGAAACATTGATTTTTCACTAATTTGACGTCATCGACAAAGTTACGGCCAACTGGGAATTAAAGGTGTATCGCCTTTCCGAAATTTCCGGGAGCCCGTCGGGCCTTCGGCCCCGCTCGGCTCGGCTCGGCTCGAGGTCGAGGTCGTCGGTAGCGACGATGGTGGCGGGGAGGCGTGCGATTGGTCTGTCATCGCCAACCCCCCCCAACCCCCCTACCCCTTTCAAATTAATGGAAAATGTAAACATAAACGTAGAGTCGGATTCGTAACCTCGAAGTTACAAGTCAATTCGCTCAACTATCAAGGGAGAGTAAACGCTGCGACTGTGGCGGCACTCGCCATCGATGCGAAGTCAGCGTCGCGAAGTTGGCGTTAAATTCGAACGTTTGAATCAGTTATTTTCTTTCGGGCCCTTTTCAGCCCTGAACCGTGGAAGCGCCGAAATTCGGGTTTCATTTTTAACGAGGCAGCTTATACCCCCCGAGCGTTAACGACCACTGCCGGTGGTGGTCGGTAAGTTATCCTCCGCCGAGGTCGACGCGCGTTACCGATGCACACGTAAAAAATTTTCCGCGAATTTTCGCGAATTTTTCGCGCGGTAAGCCTTCGTTTCCGCGTCCTCCGTCCGACGAGCCTACTCTCGCCCGCACCCGTCGACCCGTTCTAGAGCTATACGGCGACAAAGAAACTTTGATTTTTCACTAATTTGACGTCATCGAGAAAGTTACGGCCAACTGGGAATTAAAGGTATATCGCCTTTCCGAAATATCCGGGAGCCCATCGGGCCTTCGGCCCCGCTCGGCTCGGCTCGGCTCGAGGTCGAGGTCGTCGGTAGCGACGATGGTGGCGGGGAGGCGTGCGATTGGTCTGTCATCGCCAACCCCCCCCCAACCCCCCTACCCCTTTCAAATTAATGGAAAATGTAAACATAAACGTAGAGTCGGATTCGTAACCTCGAAGTTACAAGTCAATTCGCTCAACTAACAAGGGAGAGCAAACGCTGCGACTGTGGCGGCACTCGCCATCGATGCGAAGTCTGCGTCGCGAAGTTGGCGTTAAATTCGAACGTTTGAATCAGTTATTTTCTTTCGGGCCCTTTTCAGCCCTGAACCGTGGAAGCGCCGAAATTCGGGTTTCATTTTTAACGCGGCAGCTTATACCCCCCGAGCGTTAACGACCACTGCCGGTGGTGGTCGGTATGTTATCCTCCGCCGAGGTCGACGCGCGTTACCGATGCACACGTAAAAAATTTTCCGCGAATTTTCGCGAATTTTTCGGGCGGTAACCTTCGTCTCCGCGTCCACCGTCCGACGAGCCTACTCTCGCCCGCACCCATCGCCTCGTTCTCGAGCTATACGGCGACAAAGAAACATTGATTTTTCACTAATTTGACGTCATCGACAAAGTTACGGCCAACTGGGAATTAAAGGTGTATCGCCTTTCCAAAATTTCCGGGAGCCCGTCGGGCCTTCGGCCCCGCTCGGCTCGAGGTCGAGGTCGTCGGTAGCGACGATGGTGGCGGGGAGGTGCGCAATTGGTCTGTCATCGCCATCCTCCCCCCCAACCCCCCCTCACCCTTTAAAATTAATGGAAAATGTAAACCTAAACGTAGAGTCGGATTTGTAACCTCGAAGTTACAAGTCCATTCGCTCAACTATCAAGGGAGAGTAAACGCGGCGACTGTGGCGGCACTCGCCGCCGATGCGATGTCAGCGTCGCGAAGTTGGCGTTAAATTCGAACGTTTGAATCAGTTATTTTCTTTCGGGCCCTTTTCAGCCCTGAACCGTGGAAGCGCCGAAATTCGGGTTTCATTTTTAACGCGGCAGCTTATACCCCCCGAGCGTTAACGACCACTGCCGGTGGTGGTCGGTAAGTTATCCTCCGCCGAGGTCGACGCGCGTTACCGATGCACACGTAAAAAATTTTCCGCGAATTTTCGCGAATTTTTCGGGCGGTAAGCCTTCGTCTCCGCGTCCTCCGTCCGACGAGCCCACTCTCGCCCGCACCCATCGCCTCGTTCTCGAGCTATACGGCGACAAAGAAACATTGATTTTTCACTAATTTGACGTCATCGACAAAGTTACGGCCAACTGGGAATTAAAGGTGTATCGCCTTTCCGAAATTTCCGGGAGCCCGTCGGGCCTTCGGCCCCGCTCGGCTCGGCTCGGCTCGAGGTCGAGGTCGTCGGTAGCGACGATGGTGGCGGGGAGGCGTGCGATTGGTCTGTCATCGCCAACCCCCCCCCAACCCCCCTACCCCTTTCAAATTAATGGAAAATGTAAACATAAACGTAGAGTCGGATTCGTAACCTCGAAGTTACAAGTCAATTCGCTCAACTATCAAGGGAGAGTAAACGCTGCGACTGTGGCGGCACTCGCCATCGATGCGAAGTCAGCGTCGCGAAGTTGGCGTTAAATTCGAACGTTTGAATCAGTTATTTTCTTTCGGGCCCTTTTCAGCCCTGAACCGTGGAAGCGCCGAAATTCGGGTTTCATTTTTAACGCGGCAGCTTATACCCTCCGAGCGTTAACGACCACTGCCGGTGGTGGTCGGTAAGATATCCTCCGCCGAGGTCGACGCGCGTTACCGATGCACACGTAAAAAATTTTCCGCGAGTTTTCGCGAATTTTTCGCGCGGTAAGCCTTCGTCTCCGCGTCCTCCGTCCGACGAACCTACTCTCGCCCGCACCCGTCGACCCGTTCTCGAGCTATACGGCGACAAAGAAACTTTGATTTTTCACTAATTTGACGTCATCGAGAAAGTTACGGCCACCTGGGAATTAAAGGTATATCGCCTTTCCGAAATTTCCGGGAGCCCGTCGGGCCTTCGGCCCCGCTCGGCTCGGCTCGGCTCGAGGTCGAGGTCGTCGGTAGCGACGATGGTGGCGGGGAGGTGCGCAATTAGTCTGTCATCGCCATCATCCTCCCAACCCCCCCTCACCCTTTAAAATTAATGGAAAATGTAAACCTAAACGTAGAGTCGGATTCGTAACCTCGAAGTTACAAGTCCATTCGCTCAACTATCAAGGGAGAGTAAACGCGGCGACTGTGGCGGCTCTCGCCACCGATGCGATGTCAGCGTCGCGAAGATGGCGTTAAATTCGAACGTTTGAATCAGTTATTTTCTTTCGGGCCCTTTTCAGCCCTGAACCGTGGAAGCGCCGAAATTCGGGTTTCATTTTTAACGCGGCAGCTTATAACCCCCGAGCCGTTACCGACCACTGCCGGTGGTGGTCGGTAAGTTATCCTCCGCCGAGGTCGACGCGCGTTACCGATGCACACGTAAAAAATTTTCCGCGAATTTTCGCGAATTTGTCGCGCGGTAAGCCTTCGTCTCCGCGTCCTCCGTCCGACAAGCCTACTCTCGCCCGCACCCGTCGACCCGTTCTCGAGTTATACGGCGACAAAGAAACTTTGATTTTTCACTAATTTGACGTCATCGAGAAAGTTACGGCCAACTGGGAATTAAAGGTATATCGCCTTTCCGAAATTTCCGGGAGCCCGTCGGGCCTTCGGCCCCGCTCGGCTCGACGTCGAGGTCGTCGGTAGCGACGATGGTGGCGGGGAGGTGCGCAATTGGTCTGTCATCGCCATCCTCCCCCCCAACCCCCCCTCACCCTTTAAAATTAATGGAAAATGTAAACCTAAACGTAGAGTCGGATTCGTAACCTCGAAGTTACAAGTCCATTCGCTCAACCATCAAGGGAGAGTAAACGCGGCGACTGTGGCGGCACTCGCCATCGATGCGAAGTCAGCGTCGCGAAATTGGCGTTAAATTCGAACGTTTGGATCAGTTATTTTCTTTCGGGCCCTTTTCAGCCCTGAACAGTGGAAGCGCCGAAATTCGGGTTTCATTTTTAACGCGGCAGCTTATACCCCCCGAGCGTTAACGACCACTGCCGGTGGTGGTCGGTAAGTTATCCTCCGCCGAGGTCGACGCGCGTTACCGATGCACACGTAAAAAATTTTCCGCGAATTTTCGCGAATTTTTCGGGCGGTAAGCCTTCGTCTCCGCGTCCTCCGTCCGACGAGCCTACTCTCGCCCGCACCCGTCGACCCGTTCTCGAGTTATACGGCGACAAAGAAACTTTGATTTTTCACTAATTTGACGTCATCGAGAAAGTTACGGCCAACTGGGAATTAAAGGTATATCGCCTTTCCGAAATTTCCGGGAGCCCGTCGGGCCTTCGGCCCCGCTCGGCTCGAGGTCGAGGTCGTCGGTAGCGACGATGGTGGCGGGGAGGTGCGCAATTGGTCTGTCATCGCCATCCTCCCCCCCAACCCCCCCTCACCCTTTAAAATTAATGGAAAATGTAAACCTAAACGTAGAGTCGGATTCGTAACCTCGAAGTTACAAGTCCATTCGCTCAACCATCAAGGGAGAGTAAACGCGGCGACTGTGGCGGCACTCGCCATCGATGCGAAGTCAGCGTCGCGAAATTGGCGTTAAATTCGAACGTTTGGATCAGTTATTTTCTTTCGGGCCCTTTTCAGCCCTGAACAGTGGAAGCGCCGAAATTCGGGTTTCATTTTTAACGCGGCAGCTTATACCCCCCGAGCGTTAACGACCACTGCCGGTGGTGGTCGGTAAGTTATCCTCCGCCGAGGTCGACGCGCGTTACCGATGCACACGTAAAAAATTTTCCGCGAATTTTCGCGAATTTTTCGGGCGGTAAGCCTTCGTCTCCGCGTCCTCCGTCCGACGAGCCTACTCTCGCCCGCACCCGTCGACCCGTTCTCGAGCTATACGGCGACAAAGAAACATTGATTTTTCACTAATTTGACGTCATCGAGAAAGTTACGGCCAACTGGGAATTAAAGGTATATCGCCTTTCCGAAATTTCCGGGAGCCCGTCGGGCCTTCGGCCCCGCTCGGCTCGAGGTCGAGGTCGTCGGTAGCGACGATGGTGGCGGGGAGGTGCGCAATTGGTCTGTCATCGCCATCCTCCCCCCCAACCCCCCCTCACCCTTTAAAATTAATGGAAAATGTAAACCTAAACGTAGAGTCGGATTCGTAACCTCGAAGTTACAAGTCAATTCGCTCAACTATCAAGGGAGAGTAAACGCTGCGACTGTGGCGGCACTCGCCATCGATGCGAAGTCAGCGTCGCGAAGTTGGCGTTAAATTCGAACGTTTGAATCAGTTATTTTCTTTCGGGCCCTTTTCAGCCCTGAACCGTGGAAGCGCCGAAATTCGGGTTTCATTTTTAACGCGACAGCTTATACCCCCCGAGCGTTAACGACCACTGCCGGTGGTGGTCGGTAAGTTATCCTCCGCCGAGGTCGACGCGCGTTACCGATGCACACGTAAAAAATTTTCCGCGAATTTTCGCGAATTTTTCGGGCGGTAAGCCTTCGTCTCCGCGTCCTCCGTCCGACGAGCCTACTCTCGCCCGCACCCGTCGACCCGTTCTCGAGCTATACGGCGACAAAGAAACATTGATTTTTCACTAATTTGACGTCATCGAGAAAGTTACGGCCAACTGGGAATTAAAGGTATATCGCCTTTCCGAAATTTCCGGGAGCCCGTCGGGCCTTCGGCCCCGCTCGGCTCGAGGTCGAGGTCGTCGGTAGCGACGATGGTGGCGGGGAGGTGCGCAATTGGTCTGTCATCGCCATCCTCCCCCCCAACCCCCCCTCACCCTTTAAAATTAATGGAAAATGTAAACCAAAACGTAGAGTCGGATTTGTAACCTCGAAGTTACAAGTCCATTCGCTCAACTATCAAGGGAGAGTAAACGCGGCGACTGTGGCGGCACTCGCCGCCGATGCGATGTCAGCGTCGCGAAGTTGGCGTTAAATTCGAACGTTTGAATCAGTTATTTTCTTTCGGGCCCTTTTCAGCCCTGAACCGTGGAAGCGCCGAAATTCGGGTTACATTTTTAACGCGGCAGCTTATACCCCCCGAGCGTTAACGACCACTGCCGGTGGTGGTCGGTAAGTTATCCTCCGCCGAGGTCGACGCGCGTTACCGATGCACACGTAAAAAATTTTCCGCGAATTTTCGCGAATTTTTCGCGCGGTAAGCCTTCGTTTCCGCGTCCTCCGTCCGACGAGCCTACTCTCGCCCGCACCCGTCGACCCGTTCTAGAGCTATACGGCGACAAAGAAACTTTGATTTTTCACTAATTTGACGTCATCGAGAAAGTTACGGCCAACTGGGAATTAAAGGTATATCGCCTTTCCGAAATTTCCGGGAGCCCGTCGGGCCTTCGGCCCCGCTCGGCTCGGCTCGGCTCGAGGTCGAGGTCGTCGGTAGCGACGATGGTGGCGGGGAGGCGTGCGATTGGTCTGTCATCGCCAAGCCCCCCCAACCCCCCTACCCCTTTCAAATTAATGGAAAATGTAAACATAAACGTAGAGTCGGATTCGTAACCTCGAAGTTACAAGTCAATTCGCTCAACTATCAAGGGAGAGTAAACGCTGCGACTGTGGCGGCACTCGCCATCGATGCGAAGTCAGCGTCGCGAAGTTGGCGTTAAATTCGAACGTTTGAATCAGTTATTTTCTTTCGGGCCCTTTTCAGCCATGAACCGTGGAAGCGCCGAAATTCGGGTTTCATTTTTAACGCGACAGCTTATACCCCCCGAGCGTTAACGACCACTGCCGGTGGTGGTCGGTAAGTTATCCTCCGCCGAGGTCGACGCGCGTTACCGATGCACACGTAAAAAATTTTCCGCGAATTTTCGCGAATTTTTCGCGCGGTAAGCCTTCGTTTCCGCGTCCTCCGTCCGACGAGCCTACTCTCGCCCGCACCCGTCGACCCGTTCTCGAGCTATACGGCGACAAAGAAACATTGATTTTTCACTAATTTGACGTCATCGAGAAAGTTACGGCCAACTGGGAATTAAAGGTATATCGCCTTTCCGAAATTTCCGGGAGCCCGTCGGGCCTTCGGCCCCGCTCGGCTTGAGGTCGAGGTCGTCGGTAGCGACGATGGTGGCGGGGAGGTGCGCAATTGGTCTGTCATCGCCATCCTCCACCCCAACCCCCCCTCACCCTTTAAAATTAATGGAAAATGTAAACCTAAACGTAGAGTCGGATTTGTAACCTCGAAGTTACAAGTCCATTCGCTCAACTATCAAGGGAGAGTAAACGCGGCGACTGTGGCGCCACTCGCCGCCGATGCGATGTCAGCGTCGCGAAGTTGGCGTTAAATTCGAACGTTTGAATCAGTTATTTTCTTTCGGGCCCTTTTCAGCCCTGAACCGTGGAAGCGCCGAAATTCGGGTTTCATTTTTAACGCGGCAGCTTATACCCCCCGAGCGTTAACGACCACTGCCGGTGGTGGTCGGTAAGTTATCCTCCGCCGAGGTCGACGCGCGTTACCGATGCACACGTAAAAAATTTTCCGCGAATTTTCGCGAATTTTTCGCGCGGTAAGCCTTCGTTTCCGCGTCCTCCGTCCGACGAGCCTACTCTCGCCCGCACCCGTCGACCCGTTCTAGAGCTATACGGCGACAAAGAAACTTTGATTTTTCACTAATTTGACGTCATCGAGAAAGTTACGGCCAACTGGGAATTAAAGGTATATCGCCTTTCCGAAATATCCGGGAGCCCGTCGGGCCTTCGGCCCCGCTCGGCTCGGCTCGGCTCGAGGTCGAGGTCGTCGGTAGCGACGATGGTGGCGGGGAGGCGTGCGATTGGTCTGTCATCGCCAACCCCCCCCCCAACCCCCCTACCCCTTTCAAATTAATGGAAAATGTAAACATAAACGTAGAGTCGGATTCGTAACCTCGAAGTTACAAGTCAATTCGCTCAACTATCAAGGGAGAGTAAACGCTGCGACTGTGGCGGCACTCGCCATCGATGCGAAGTCAGCGTCGCGAAGTTGGCGTTAAATTCGAACGTTTGAATCAGTTATTTTCTTTCGGGCCCTTTTCAGCCCTGAACCGTGGAAGCGCCGAAATTCGGGTTTCATTTTTAACGCGGTAGCTTATACCCCCCGAGCGTTAACGACCACTGCCGGTGGTGGTCGGTAAGTTATCCTCCGCCGAGGTCGACGCGCGTTACCGATGCACACGTAAAAAATTTTCCGCGAATTTTCGCGAATTTTTCGGGCGGTAAGCCTTCGTCTCCGCGTCCACCGTCCGACGAGCCTACTCTCGCCCGCACCCATCGCCTCGTTCTCGAGCTATACGGCGACAAAGAAACATTGATTTTTCACTAATTTGACGTCATCGACAAAGTTACGGCCAACTGGGAATTAAAGGTGTATCGCCTTTCCGAAATTTCCGGGAGCCCGTCGGGCCTTCTTCCCCGCTCGGCTCGAGGTCGAGGTCGTCGGTAGCGACGATGGTGGCGGGGAGGTGCGCAATTGGTCTGTCATCGCCATCCTCCCCCCCAACCCCCCCTCACCCTTTAAAATTAATGGAAAATGTAAACCTAAACGTAGAGTCGGATTTGTAACCTCGAAGTTACAAGTCCATTCGCTCAACTATCAAGGGAGAGTAAACGCGGCGACTGTGGCGGCACTCGCCGCCGATGCGATGTCAGCGTCGCGAAGTTGGCGTTAAATTCGAACGTTTGAATCAGTTATTTTCTTTCGGGCCCTTTTCAGCCCTGAACCGTGGAAGCGCCGAAATTCGGGTTTCATTTTTAACGCGGCAGCTTATACCCCCCGAGCGTTAACGACCACTGCCGGTGGTGGTCGGTAAGTTATCCTCCGCCGAGGTCGACGCGCGTTACCGATGCACACGTAAAAAATTTTCCGCGAATTTTCGCGAATTTTTCGCGCGGTAAGCCTTCGTTTCCGCGTCCTCCGTCCGACGAGCCTACTCTCGCCCGCACCCGTCGACCCGTTCTAGAGCTATACGGCGACAAAGAAACTTTGATTTTTCACTAATTTGACGTCATCGAGAAAGTTACGGCCAACTGGGAATTAAAGGTATATCGCCTTTCCGAAATTTCCGGGAGCCCGTCGGGCCTTCGGCCCCGCTCGGCTCGAGGTCGAGGTCGTCGGTAGCGACGATGGTGGCGGGGAGGTGCGCAATTGGTCTGTCATCGCCATCCTCCACCCCAACCCCCCCTCACCCTTTAAAATTAATGGAAAATGTAAACCTAAACGTAGAGTCGGATTTGTAACCTCGAAGTTACAAGTCCATTCGCTCAACTATCAAGGGAGAGTAAACGCGGCGACTGTGGCGCCACTCGCCGCCGATGCGATGTCAGCGTCGCGAAGTTGGCGTTAAATTCGAACGTTTGAATCAGTTATTTTCTTTCGGGCCCTTTTCAGCCCTGAACCGTGGAAGCGCCGAAATTCGGGTTTCATTTTTAACGCGGCAGCTTATACCCCCCGAGCGTTAACGACCACTGCCGGTGGTGGTCGGTAAGTTATCCTCCGCCGAGGTCGACGCGCGTTACCGATGCACACGTAAAAAATTTTCCGCGAATTTTCGCGAATTTTTCGCGCGGTAAGCCTTCGTTTCCGCGTCCTCCGTCCGACGAGCCTACTCTCGCCCGCACCCGTCGACCCGTTCTAGAGCTATACGGCGACAAAGAAACATTGATTTTTCACTAATTTGACGTCATCGAGAAAGTTACGGCCAACTGGGAATTAAAGGTATATCGCCTTTCCGAAATTTCCGGGAGCCCGTCGGGCCTTCGGCCCCGCTCGGCTCGGCTCGGCTCGAGGTCGAGGTCGTCGGTAGCGACGATGGTGGCGGGGAGGTGCGCAATTGGTCTGTCATCGCCATCCTCCCCCCCAACCCCCCCTCACCCTTTAAAATTAATGGAAAATGTAAACCTAAACGTAGAGTCGGATTTGTAACCTCGAAGTTACAAGTCAATTCGCTCAACTATCAAGGGAGAGTAAACGCTGTGACTGTGGCGGCACTCGCCATCGATGCGAAGTCAGCGTCGCGAAGTTGGCGTTAAATTCGAACGTTTGAATCAGTTATTTTCTTTCGGGCCCTTTTCAGCCCTGAACCGTGGAAGCGCCGAAATTCGGGTTTCATTTTTAACGCGGCAGCTTATACCCCCCGAGCGTTAACGACCACTGCCGGTGGTGGTCGGTAAGTTATCCTCCGCCGAGGTCGACGCGCGTTACCGATGCACACGTAAAAAATTTTCCGCGAATTTTCGCGAATTTTTCGCGCGGTAAGCCTTCGTTTCCGCGTCCTCCGTCCGACGAGCCTACTCTCGCCCGCACCCGTCGACCCGTTCTAGAGCTATACGGCGACAAAGAAACTTTGATTTTTCACTAATTTGACGTCATCGAGAAAGTTACGGCCAACTGGGAATTAAAGGTATATCGCCTTTCCGAAATATCCGGGAGCCCGTCGGGCCTTCGGCCCCGCTCGGCTCGGCTCGGCTCGAGGTCGAGGTCGTCGGTAGCGACGATGGTGGCGGGGAGGTGCGCAATTGGTCTGTCATCGCCATCCTCCCCCCCAACCCCCCCTCACCCTTTAAAATTAATGGAAAATGTAAACCTAAACGTAGAGTCGGATTTGTAACCTCGAAGTTACAAGTCCATTCGCTCAACTATCAAGGGAGAGTAAACGCGGCGACTTTGGCGGCACTCGCCGCCGATGCGATGTCAGCGTCGCGAAGTTGGCGTTAAATTCGAACGTTTGAATCAGTTATTTTCTTTCGGGCCCTTTTCAGCCCTGAACCGTGGAAGCGCCGAAATTCGGGTTTCATTTTTAACGCGGCAGCTTATACCCCCCGAGCGTTAGCGACCACTGCCGGTGGTGGTCGGTAAGTTATCCTCCGCCGAGGTCGACGCGCGTTACCGATGCACACGTAAAAAATTTTCCGCGAATTTTTCGGGCGGTAAGCCTTCGTCTCCGCGTCCTCCGTCCGACGAGCCCACTCTCGCCCGCACCCATCGCCTCGTTCTCGAGCTATACGGCGACAAAGAAACATTGATTTTTCACTAATTTGACGTCATCGACAAAGTTACGGCCAACTGGGAATTAAAGGTGTATCGCCTTTCCGAAATTTCCGGGAGCCCGTCGGGCCTTCTTCCCCGCTCGGCTCGAGGTCGAGGTCGTCGGTAGCGACGATGGTGGCGGGGAGGTGCGCAATTGGTCTGTCATCGCCATCCTCCCCCCCAACCCCCCCTCACCCTTTAAAATTAATGGAAAATGTAAACCTAAACGTAGAGTCGGATTTGTAACCTCGAAGTTACAAGTCCATTCGCTCAACTATCAAGGGAGAGTAAACGCGGCGACTGTGGCGGCACTCGCCGCCGATGCGATGTCAGCGTCGCGAAGTTGGCGTTAAATTCGAACGTTTGAATCAGTTATTTTCTTTCGGGCCCTTTTCAGCCCTGAACCGTGGAAGCGCCGAAATTCGGGTTTCATTTTTAACGCGGCAGCTTATACCCCCCGAGCGTTAACGACCACTGCCGGTGGTGGTCGGTAAGTTATCCTCCGCCGAGGTCGACGCGCGTTACCGATGCACACGTAAAAAATTTTCCGCGAATTTTCGCGAATTTTTCGCGCGGTAAGCCTTCGTTTCCGCGTCCTCCGTCCGACGAGCCTACTCTCGCCCGCACCCGTCGACCCGTTCTAGAGCTATACGGCGACAAAGAAACTTTGATTTTTCACTAATTTGACGTCATCGAGAAAGTTACGGCCAACTGGGAATTAAAGGTATATCGCCTTTCCGAAATTTCCGGGAGCCCGTCGGGCCTTCGGCCCCGCTCGGCTCGAGGTCGAGGTCGTCGGTAGCGACGATGGTGGCGGGGAGGTGCGCAATTGGTCTGTCATCGCCATCCTCCCCCCCAACCCCCCCTCACCCTTTAAAATTAATGGAAAATGTAAACCTAAACGTAGAGTCGGATTTGTAACCTCGAAGTTACAAGTCAATTCGCTCAACTATCAAGGGAGAGTAAACGCTGTGACTGTGGCGGCACTCGCCATCGATGCGAAGTCAGCGTCGCGAAGTTGGCGTTAAATTCGAACGTTTGAATCAGTTATTTTCTTTCGGGCCCTTTTCAGCCCTGAACCGTGGAAGCGCCGAAATTCGGGTTTCATTTTTAACGCGGCAGCTTATACCCCCCGAGCGTTAACGACCACTGCCGGTGGTGGTCGGTAAGTTATCCTCCGCCGAGGTCGACGCGCGTTACCGATGCACACGTAAAAAATTTTCCGCGAATTTTCGCGAATTTTTCGCGCGGTAAGCCTTCGTTTCCGCGTCCTCCGTCCGACGAGCCTACTCTCGCCCGCACCCGTCGACCCGTTCTAGAGCTATACGGCGACAAAGAAACTTTGATTTTTCACTAATTTGACGTCATCGAGAAAGTTACGGCCAACTGGGAATTAAAGGTATATCGCCTTTCCGAAATTTCCGGGAGCCCGTCGGGCCTTTGGCCCCGCTCGGCTCGAGGTCGAGGTCGTCGGTAGCGACGATGGTGGCGGGGAGGTGCGCAATTGGTCTGTCATCGCCATCCTCCACCCCAACCCCCCCTCACCCTTTAAAATTAATGGAAAATGTAAACCTAAACGTAGAGTCGGATTTGTAACCTCGAAGTTACAAGTCCATTCGCTCAACTATCAAGGGAGAGTAAACGCGGCGACTGTGGCGCCACTCGCCGCCGATGCGATGTCAGCGTCGCGAAGTTGGCGTTAAATTCGAACGTTTGAATCAGTTATTTTCTTTCGGGCCCTTTTCAGCCCTGAACCGTGGAAGCGCCGAAATTCGGGTTTCATTTTTAACGCGGCAGCTTATACCCCCCGAGCGTTAACGACCACTGCCGGTGGTGGTCGGTAAGTTATCCTCCGCCGAGGTCGACGCGCGTTACCGATGCACACGTAAAAAATTTTCCGCGAATTTTCGCGAATTTTTCGCGCGGTAAGCCTTCGTTTCCGCGTCCTCCGTCCGACGAGCCTACTCTCGCCCGCACCCGTCGACCCGTTCTAGAGCTATACGGCGACAAAGAAACTTTGATTTTTCACTAATTTGACGTCATCGAGAAAGTTACGGCCAACTGGGAATTAAAGGTATATCGCCTTTCCGAAATTTCCGGGAGCCCGTCGGGCCTTCGGCCCCGCTCGGCTCGGCTCGGCTCGAGGTCGAGGTCGTCGGTAGCGACGATGGTGGCGGGGAGGCGTGCGATTGGTCTGTCATCGCCAACCCCCCCCCCCAACCCCCCTACCCCTTTCAAATTAATGGAAAATGTAAACATAAACGTAGAGTCGGATTCGTAAGCTCAAAGTTACAAGTCCATTCACTCAACTATCAAGGGAGAGTAAACGCGGCGACTGTGGCGGCACTCGCCACCGATGCGATGTCAGCGTCGCGAAGTTGGCGTTAAATTCGAACGTTTGAATCAGTTATTTTCTTTCGGGCCCTTTTCAGCCCTGAACCGTGGAAGCGCCGAAATTCGGGTTTCATTTTTAACGCGGCAGCTTATACCCCCCGAGCCGTTACCGACCACTGCCGGTGGTGGTCGGTAAGTTATCCTCCGCCGAGGTCGACGCGCGTTACCGATGCACACGTAAAAAATTTTCCGCGAATTTTCGCGAATTTTTCGGGCGGTAAGCCTTCGTCTCCGCGTCCTCCGTCCGACGAGCCTACTCTCGCCCGCACCCGTCGACCCGTTCTCGAGCTATACGGCGACAAAGAAACATTGATTTTTCACTAATTTGACGTCATCGAGAAAGTTACGGCCAACTGGGAATTAAAGGTATATCGCCTTTCCGAAATTTCCGGGAGCCCGTCGGGCCTTCGGCCCCGCTCGGCTCGAGGTCGAGGTCGTCGGTAGCGACGATGGTGGCGGGGAGGTGCGCAATTGGTCTGTCATCGCCATCCTCCACCCCAACCCCTCCTCACCCTTTAAAATTAATGGAAAATGTAAACCTAAACGTAGAGTCGGATTTGTAACCTCGAAGTTACAAGTCCATTCGCTCAACTATCAAGGGAGAGTAAACGCGGCGACTGTGGCGCCACTCGCCGCCGATGCGATGTCAGCGTCGCGAAGTTGGCGTTAAATTCGAACGTTTGAATCAGTTATTTTCTTTCGGGCCCTTTTCAGCCCTGAACCGTGGAAGCGCCGAAATTCGGGTTTCATTTTTAACGCGGCAGCTTATACCCCCCGAGCGTTAACGACCACTGCCGGTGGTGTCGGTAAGTTATCCTCCGCCGAGGTCGACGCGCGTTACCGATGCACACGTAAAAAATTTTCCGCGAATTTTCGCGAATTTTTCGCGCGGTAAGCCTTCGTTTCCGCGTCCTCCGTCCGACGAGCCTACTCTCGCCCGCACCCGTCGACCCGTTCTAGAGCTATACGGCGACAAAGAAACTTTGATTTTTCACTAATTTGACGTCATCGAGAAAGTTACGGCCAACTGGGAATTAAAGGTATATCGCCTTTCCGAAATATCCGGGAGCCCGTCGGGCCTTCGGCCCCGCTCGGCTCGGCTCGGCTCGAGGTCGAGGTCGTCGGTAGCGACGATGGTGGCGGGGAGGCGTGCGATTGGTCTGTCATCGCCAACCCCCCCCCCCCCCAACCCCCCTACCCCTTTCAAATTAATGGAAAATGTAAACATAAACGTAGAGTCGGATTCGTAACCTCGAAGTTACAAGTCAATTCGCTCAACTATCAAAGGAGAGTAAACGCTGCGACTGTGGCGGCACTCGCCATCGATGCGAAGTCAGCGTCGCGAAGTTGGCGTTAAATTCGAACGTTTGAATCAGTTATTTTCTTTCGGGCCCTTTTCAGCCCTGAACCGTGGAAGCGCCGAAATTCGGGTTTCATTTTTAACGCGGTAGCTTATACCCCCCGAGCGTTAACGACCACTGCCGGTGGTGGTCGGTAAGTTATCCTCCGCCGAGGTCGACGCGCGTTACCGATGCACACGTAAAAAATTTTCCGCGAATTTTCGCGAATTTTTCGGGCGGTAAGCCTTCGTCTCCGCGTCCACCGTCCGACGAGCCTACTCTCGCCCGCACCCATCGCCTCGTTCTCGAGCTATACGGCGACAAAGAAACATTGATTTTTCACTAATTTGACGTCATCGACAAAGTTACGGCCAACTGGGAATTAAAGGTGTATCGCCTTTCCGAAATTTCCGGGAGCCCGTCGGGCCTTCGGCCCCGCTCGGCTCGAGGTCGAGGTCGTCGGTAGCGACGATGGTGGCGGGGAGGTGCGCAATTGGTCTGTCATCGCCATCCTCCCCCCCAACCCCCCCTCACCCTTTAAAATTAATGGAAAATGTAAACCTAAACGTAGAGTCGGATTTGTAACCTCGAAGTTACAAGTCCATTCGCTCAACTATCAAGGGAGAGTAAACGCGGCGACTTTGGCGGCACTCGCCGCCGATGCGATGTCAGCGTCGCGAAGTTGGCGTTAAATTCGAACGTTTGAATCAGTTATTTTCTTTCGGGCCCTTTTCAGCCCTGAACCGTGGAAGCGCCGAAATTCGGGTTTCATTTTTAACGCGGCAGCTTATACCCCCCGAGCGTTAGCGACCACTGCCGGTGGTGGTCGGTAAGTTATCCTCCGCCGAGGTCGACGCGCGTTACCGATGCACACGTAAAAAATTTTCCGCGAATTTTCGCGAATTTTTCGGGCGGTAAGCCTTCGTCTCCGCGTCCTCCGTCCGACGAGCCCACTCTCGCCCGCACCCATCGCCTCGTTCTCGAGCTATACGGCGACAAAGAAACATTGATTTTTCACTAATTTGACGTCATCGACAAAGTTACGGCCAACTGGGAATTAAAGGTGTATCGCCTTTCCGAAATTTCCGGGAGCCCGTCGGGCCTTCTTCCCCGCTCGGCTCGAGGTCGAGGTCGTCGGTAGCGACGATGGTGGCGGGGAGGTGCGCAATTGGTCTGTCATCGCCATCCTCCCCCCCAACCCCCCCTCACCATTTAAAATTAATGGAAAATGTAAACCTAAACGTAGAGTCGGATTTGTAACCTCGAAGTTACAAGTCCATTCGCTCAACTATCAAGGGAGAGTAAACGCGGCGACTGTGGCGGCACTCGCCGCCGATGCGATGTCAGCGTCGCGAAGTTGGCGTTAAATTCGAACGTTTGAATCAGTTATTTTCTTTCGGGCCCTTTTCAGCCCTGAACCGTGGAAGCGCCGAAATTCGGGTTTCATTTTTAACGCGGCAGCTTATACCCCCCGAGCGTTAACGACCACTGCCGGTGGTGGTCGGTAAGTTATCCTCCGCCGAGGTCGACGCGCGTTACCGATGCACACGTAAAAAATTTTCCGCGAATTTTCGCGAATTTTTCGCGCGGTAAGCCTTCGTTTCCGCGTCCTCCGTCCGACGAGCCTACTCTCGCCCGCACCCGTCGACCCGTTCTAGAGCTATACGGCGACAAAGAAACTTTGATTTTTCACTAATTTGACGTCATCGAGAAAGTTACGGCCAACTGGGAATTAAAGGTATATCGCCTTTCCGAAATTTCCGGGAGCCCGTCGGGCCTTCGGCCCCGCTCGGCTCGAGGTCGAGGTCGTCGGTAGCGACGATGGTGGCGGGGAGGTGCGCAATTGGTCTGTCATCGCCATCCTCCCCCCCAACCCCCCCTCACCCTTTAAAATTAATGGAAAATGTAAACCTAAACGTAGAGTCGGATTTGTAACCTCGAAGTTACAAGTCAATTCGCTCAACTATCAAGGGAGAGTAAACGCTGTGACTATGGCGGCACTCGCCATCGATGCGAAGTCAGCGTCGCGAAGTTGGCGTTAAATTCGAACGTTTGAATCAGTTATTTTCTTTCGGGCCCTTTTCAGCCCTGAACCGTGGAAGCGCCGAAATTCGGGTTTCATTTTTAACGCGGCAGCTTATACCCCCCGAGCGTTAACGACCACTGCCGGTGGTGGTCGGTAAGTTATCCTCCGCCGAGGTCGACGCGCGTTACCGATGCACACGTAAAAAATTTTCCGCGAATTTTCGCGAATTTTTCGCGCGGTAGGCCTTCGTTTCCGCGTCCTCCGTCCGACGAGCCTACTCTCGCCCGCACCCGTCGACCCGTTCTAGAGCTATACGGCGACAAAGAAACTTTGATTTTTCACTAATTTGACGTCATCGAGAAAGTTACGGCCAACTGGGAATTAAAGGTATATCGCCTTTCCGAAATTTCCGGGAGCCCGTCGGGCCTTCGGCCCCGCTCGGCTCGGCTCGGCTCGAGGTCGAGGTCGTCGGTAGCGACGATGGTGGCGGGGAGGCGTGCGATTGGTCTGTCATCGCCAACCCCCCCCCCCCCCAACCCCCCTACCCCTTTCAAATTAATGGAAAATGTAAACATAAACGTAGAGTCGGATTCGTAAGCTCAAAGTTACAAGTCCATTCGCTCAACTATCAAGGGAGAGTAAACGCGGCGACTGTGGCGGCACTCGCCGCCGATGCGATGTCAGCGTCGCGAAGTTGGCGTTAAATTCGAACGTTTGAATCAGTTATTTTCTTTCGGGCCCTTTTCAGCCCTGAACCGTGGAAGCGCCGAAATTCGGGTTTCATTTTTAACGCGGCAGCTTATACCCCCCGAGCGTTAACGACCACTGCCGGTGGTGGTCGGTAAGTTATCCTCCGCCGAGGTCGACGCGCGTTACCGATGCACACGTAAAAAATTTTCCGCGAATTTTCGCGAATTTTTCGCGCGGTAAGCCTTCGTTTCCGCGTCCTCCGTCCGACGAGCCTACTCTCGCCCGCACCCGTCGACCCGTTCTAGAGCTATACGGCGACAAAGAAACTTTGATTTTTCACTAATTTGACGTCATCGAGAAAGTTACGGCCAACTGGGAATTAAAGGTATATCGCCTTTCCGAAATTTCCGGGAGCCCGTCGGGCCTTCGGCCCCGCTCGGCTCGAGGTCGAGGTCGTCGGTAGCGACGATGGTGGCGGGGAGGTGCGCAATTGGTCTGTCATCGCCATCCTCCCCCCCAACCCCCCCTCACCCTTTAAAATTAATGGAAAATGTAAACCTAAACGTAGAGTCGGATTTGTAACCTCGAAGTTACAAGTCAATTCGCTCAACTATCAAGGGAGAGTAAACGCTGTGACTGTGGCGGCACTCGCCATCGATGCGAAGTCAGCGTCGCGAAGTTGGCGTTAAATTCGAACGTTTGAATCAGTTATTTTCTTTCGGGCCCTTTTCAGCCCTGAACCGTGGAAGCGCCGAAATTCGGGTTTCATTTTTAACGCGGCAGCTTATACCCCCCGAGCGTTAACGACCACTGCCGGTGGTGGTCGGTAAGTTATCCTCCGCCGAGGTCGACGCGCGTTACCGATGCACACGTAAAAAATTTTCCGCGAATTTTCGCCAATTTTTCGCGCGGTAAGCCTTCGTTTCCGCGTCCTCCGTCCGACGAGCCTACTCTCGCCCGCACCCGTCGACCCGTTCTAGAGCTATACGGCGACAAAGAAACTCTGATTTTTCACTAATTTGACGTCATCGAGAAAGTTACGGCCAACTGGGAATTAAAGGTATATCGCCTTTCCGAAATTTCCGGGAGCCCGTCGGGCCTTCGGCCCCGCTCGGCTCGGCTCGGCTCGAGGTCGAGGTCGTCGGTAGCGACGATGGTGGCGGGGAGGCGTGCGATTGGTCTGTCATCGCCAACCCCCCCCCCCAACCCCCCTACCCCTTTCAAATTAATGGAAAATGTAAACATAAACGTAGAGTCGGATTCGTAAGCTCAAAGTTACAAGTCCATTCGCTCAACTATCAAGGGAGAGTAAACGCGGCGACTGTGGCGGCACTCGCCGCCGATGCGATGTCAGCGTCGCGAAGTTGGCGTTAAATTCGAACGTTTGAATCAGTTATTTTCTTTCGGGCCCTTTTCAGCCCTGAACCGTGGAAGCGCCGAAATTCGGGTTTCATTTTTAACGCGGCAGCTTATACCCCCCGAGCGTTAACGACCACTGCCGGTGGTGGTCGGTAAGTTATCCTCCGCCGAGGTCGACGCGCGTTACCGATGCACACGTAAAAAATTTTCCGCGAATTTTCGCGAATTTTTCGCGCGGTAAGCCTTCGTTTCCGCGTCCTCCGTCCGACGAGCCTACTCTCGCCCGCACCCGTCGACCCGTTCTAGAGCTATACGGCGACAAAGAAACTTTGATTTTTCACTAATTTGACGTCATCGAGAAAGTTACGGCCAACTGGGAATTAAAGGTATATCGCCTTTCCGAAATTTCCGGGAGCCCGTCGGGCCTTCGGCCCCGCTCGGCTCGAGGTCGAGGTCGTCGGTAGCGACGATGGTGGCGGGGAGGTGCGCAATTGGTCTGTCATCGCCATCCTCCCCCCCAACCCCCCCTCACCCTTTAAAATTAATGGAAAATGTAAACCTAAACGTAGAGTCGGATTTGTAACCTCGAAGTTACAAGTCAATTCGCTCAACTATCAAGGGAGAGTAAACGCTGTGACTGTGGCGGCACTCGCCATCGATGCGAAGTCAGCGTCGCGAAGTTGGCGTTAAATTCGAACGTTTGAATCAGTTATTTTCTTTCGGGCCCTTTTCAGCCCTGAACCGTGGAAGCGCCGAAATTCGGGTTTCATTTTTAACGCGGCAGCTTATACCCCCCGAGCGTTAACGACCACTGCCGGTGGTGGTCGGTAAGTTATCCTCCGCCGAGGTCGACGCGCGTTACCGATGCACACGTAAAAAATTTTCCGCGAATTTTCGCCAATTTTTCGCGCGGTAAGCCTTCGTTTCCGCGTCCTCCGTCCGACGAGCCTACTCTCGCCCGCACCCGTCGACCCGTTCTAGAGCTATACGGCGACAAAGAAACTCTGATTTTTCACTAATTTGACGTCATCGAGAAAGTTACGGCCAACTGGGAATTAAAGGTATATCGCCTTTCCGAAATTTCCGGGAGCCCGTCGGGCCTTCGGCCCCGCTCGGCTCGGCTCGGCTCGAGGTCGAGGTCGTCGGTAGCGACGATGGTGGCGGGGAGGCGTGCGATTGGTCTGTCATCGCCAACCCCCCCCCCCCAACCCCCCTACCCCTTTCAAATTAATGGAAAATGTAAACATAAACGTAGAGTCGGATTCGTAAGCTCAAAGTTACAAGTCCATTCGCTCAACTATCAAGGGAGAGTAAACGCGGCGACTGTGGCGGCACTCGCCATCGATGCGAAGTCAGCGTCGCGAAGTTGGCGTTAAATTCGAACGTTTGAATCAGTTATTTTCTTTCGGGCCCTTTTCAGCCCTGAACCGTGGAAGCGCCGAAATTCGGGTTTCATTTTTAACGCGGTAGCTTATACCCCCCGAGCGTTAACGACCACTGCCGGTGGTGGTCGGTAAGTTATCCTCCGCCGAGGTCGACGCGCGTTACCGATGCACACGTAAAAAATTTTCCGCGAATTTTCGCGAATTTTTCGGGCGGTAAGCCTTCGTCTCCGCGTCCACCGTCCGACGAGCCTACTCTCGCCCGCACCCATCGCCTCGTTCTCGAGCTATACGGCGACAAAGAAACATTGATTTTTCACTAATTTGACGTCATCGACAAAGTTACGGCCAACTGGGAATTAAAGGTGTATCGCCTTTCCGAAATTTCCGGGAGCCCGTCGGGCCTTCGGCCCCGCTCGGCTCGAGGTCGAGGTCGTCGGTAGCGACGATGGTGGCGGGGAGGTGCGCAATTGGTCTGTCATCGCCATCCTCCCCCCCAACCCCCCCTCACCCTTTAAAATTAATGGAAAATGTAAACCTAAACGTAGAGTCGGATTTGTAACCTCGAAGTTACAAGTCCATTCGCTCAACTATCAAGGGAGAGTAAACGCGGCGACTTTGGCGGCACTCGCCGCCGATGCGATGTCAGCGTCGCGAAGTTGGCGTTAAATTCGAACGTTTGAATCAGTTATTTTCTTTCGGGCCCTTTTCAGCCCTGAACCGTGGAAGCGCCGAAATTCGGGTTTCATTTTTAACGCGGCAGCTTATACCCCCCGAGCGTTAGCGACCACTGCCGGTGGTGGTCGGTAAGTTATCCTCCGCCGAGGTCGACGCGCGTTACCGATGCACACGTAAAAAATTTTCCGCGAATTTTCGCGAATTTTTCGGGCGGTAAGCCTTCGTCTCCGCGTCCTCCGTCCGACGAGCCCACTCTCGCCCGCACCCATCGCCTCGTTCTCGAGCTATACGGCGACAAAGAAACATTGATTTTTCACTAATTTGACGTCATCGACAAAGTTACGGCCAACTGGGAATTAAAGGTGTATCGCCTTTCCGAAATTTCCGGGAGCCCGTCGGGCCTTCTTCCCCGCTCGGCTCGAGGTCGAGGTCGTCGGTAGCGACGATGGTGGCGGGGAGGTGCGCAATTGGTCTGTCATCGCCATCCTCCCCCCCAACCCCCCCTCACCATTTAAAATTAATGGAAAATGTAAACCTAAACGTAGAGTCGGATTTGTAACCTCGAAGTTACAAGTCCATTCGCTCAACTATCAAGGGAGAGTAAACGCGGCGACTGTGGCGGCACTCGCCGCCGATGCGATGTCAGCGTCGCGAAGTTGGCGTTAAATTCGAACGTTTGAATCAGTTATTTTCTTTCGGGCCCTTTTCAGCCCTGAACCGTGGAAGCGCCGAAATTCGGGTTTCATTTTTAACGCGGCAGCTTATACCCCCCGAGCGTTAACGACCACTGCCGGTGGTGGTCGGTAAGTTATCCTCCGCCGAGGTCGACGCGCGTTACCGATGCACACGTAAAAAATTTTCCGCGAATTTTCGCGAATTTTTCGCGCGGTAAGCCTTCGTTTCCGCGTCCTCCGTCCGACGAGCCTACTCTCGCCCGCACCCGTCGACCCGTTCTAGAGCTATACGGCGACAAAGAAACTTTGATTTTTCACTAATTTGACGTCATCGAGAAAGTTACGGCCAACTGGGAATTAAAGGTATATCGCCTTTCCGAAATTTCCGGGAGCCCGTCGGGCCTTCGGCCCCGCTCGGCTCGAGGTCGAGGTCGTCGGTAGCGACGATGGTGGCGGGGAGGTGCGCAATTGGTCTGTCATCGCCATCCTCCCCCCCAACCCCCCCTCACCCTTTAAAATTAATGGAAAATGTAAACCTAAACGTAGAGTCGGATTTGTAACCTCGAAGTTACAAGTCAATTCGCTCAACTATCAAGGGAGAGTAAACGCTGTGACTATGGCGGCACTCGCCATCGATGCGAAGTCAGCGTCGCGAAGTTGGCGTTAAATTCGAACGTTTGAATCAGTTATTTTCTTTCGGGCCCTTTTCAGCCCTGAACCGTGGAAGCGCCGAAATTCGGGTTTCATTTTTAACGCGGCAGCTTATACCCCCCGAGCGTTAACGACCACTGCCGGTGGTGGTCGGTAAGTTATCCTCCGCCGAGGTCGACGCGCGTTACCGATGCACACGTAAAAAATTTTCCGCGAATTTTCGCGAATTTTTCGCGCGGTAGGCCTTCGTTTCCGCGTCCTCCGTCCGACGAGCCTACTCTCGCCCGCACCCGTCGACCCGTTCTAGAGCTATACGGCGACAAAGAAACTTTGATTTTTCACTAATTTGACGTCATCGAGAAAGTTACGGCCAACTGGGAATTAAAGGTATATCGCCTTTCCGAAATTTCCGGGAGCCCGTCGGGCCTTCGGCCCCGCTCGGCTCGGCTCGGCTCGAGGTCGAGGTCGTCGGTAGCGACGATGGTGGCGGGGAGGCGTGCGATTGGTCTGTCATCGCCAACCCCCCCCCCCCCCAACCCCCCTACCCCTTTCAAATTAATGGAAAATGTAAACATAAACGTAGAGTCGGATTCGTAAGCTCAAAGTTACAAGTCCATTCGCTCAACTATCAAGGGAGAGTAAACGCGGCGACTGTGGCGGCACTCGCCGCCGATGCGATGTCAGCGTCGCGAAGTTGGCGTTAAATTCGAACGTTTGAATCAGTTATTTTCTTTCGGGCCCTTTTCAGCCCTGAACCGTGGAAGCGCCGAAATTCGGGTTTCATTTTTAACGCGGCAGCTTATACCCCCCGAGCGTTAACGACCACTGCCGGTGGTGGTCGGTAAGTTATCCTCCGCCGAGGTCGACGCGCGTTACCGATGCACACGTAAAAAATTTTCCGCGAATTTTCGCGAATTTTTCGCGCGGTAAGCCTTCGTTTCCGCGTCCTCCGTCCGACGAGCCTACTCTCGCCCGCACCCGTCGACCCGTTCTAGAGCTATACGGCGACAAAGAAACTTTGATTTTTCACTAATTTGACGTCATCGAGAAAGTTACGGCCAACTGGGAATTAAAGGTATATCGCCTTTCCGAAATTTCCGGGAGCCCGTCGGGCCTTCGGCCCCGCTCGGCTCGAGGTCGAGGTCGTCGGTAGCGACGATGGTGGCGGGGAGGTGCGCAATTGGTCTGTCATCGCCATCCTCCCCCCCAACCCCCCCTCACCCTTTAAAATTAATGGAAAATGTAAACCTAAACGTAGAGTCGGATTTGTAACCTCGAAGTTACAAGTCAATTCGCTCAACTATCAAGGGAGAGTAAACGCTGTGACTGTGGCGGCACTCGCCATCGATGCGAAGTCAGCGTCGCGAAGTTGGCGTTAAATTCGAACGTTTGAATCAGTTATTTTCTTTCGGGCCCTTTTCAGCCCTGAACCGTGGAAGCGCCGAAATTCGGGTTTCATTTTTAACGCGGCAGCTTATACCCCCCGAGCGTTAACGACCACTGCCGGTGGTGGTCGGTAAGTTATCCTCCGCCGAGGTCGACGCGCGTTACCGATGCACACGTAAAAAATTTTCCGCGAATTTTCGCCAATTTTTCGCGCGGTAAGCCTTCGTTTCCGCGTCCTCCGTCCGACGAGCCTACTCTCGCCCGCACCCGTCGACCCGTTCTAGAGCTATACGGCGACAAAGAAACTCTGATTTTTCACTAATTTGACGTCATCGAGAAAGTTACGGCCAACTGGGAATTAAAGGTATATCGCCTTTCCGAAATTTCCGGGAGCCCGTCGGGCCTTCGGCCCCGCTCGGCTCGGCTCGGCTCGAGGTCGAGGTCGTCGGTAGCGACGATGGTGGCGGGGAGGCGTGCGATTGGTCTGTCATCGCCAACCCCCCCCCCAACCCCCCTACCCCTTTCAAATTAATGGAAAATGTAAACATAAACGTAGAGTCGGATTCGTAAGCTCAAAGTTACAAGTCCATTCGCTCAACTATCAAGGGAGAGTAAACGCGGCGACTGTGGCGGCACTCGCCGCCGATGCGATGTCAGCGTCGCGAAGTTGGCGTTAAATTCGAACGTTTGAATCAGTTATTTTCTTTCGGGCCCTTTTCAGCCCTGAACCGTGGAAGCGCCGAAATTCGGGTTTCATTTTTAACGCGGCAGCTTATACCCCCCGAGCGTTAACGACCACTGCCGGTGGTGGTCGGTAAGTTATCCTCCGCCGAGGTCGACGCGCGTTACCGATGCACACGTAAAAAATTTTCCGCGAATTTTCGCGAATTTTTCGCGCGGTAAGCCTTCGTTTCCGCGTCCTCCGTCCGACGAGCCTACTCTCGCCCGCACCCGTCGACCCGTTCTAGAGCTATACGGCGACAAAGAAACTTTGATTTTTCACTAATTTGACGTCATCGAGAAAGTTACGGCCAACTGGGAATTAAAGGTATATCGCCTTTCCGAAATTTCCGGGAGCCCGTCGGGCCTTCGGCCCCGCTCGGCTCGAGGTCGAGGTCGTCGGTAGCGACGATGGTGGCGGGGAGGTGCGCAATTGGTCTGTCATCGCCATCCTCCCCCCCAACCCCCCCTCACCCTTTAAAATTAATGGAAAATGTAAACCTAAACGTAGAGTCGGATTTGTAACCTCGAAGTTACAAGTCAATTCGCTCAACTATCAAGGGAGAGTAAACGCTGTGACTGTGGCGGCACTCGCCATCGATGCGAAGTCAGCGTCGCGAAGTTGGCGTTAAATTCGAACGTTTGAATCAGTTATTTTCTTTCGGGCCCTTTTCAGCCCTGAACCGTGGAAGCGCCGAAATTCGGGTTTCATTTTTAACGCGGCAGCTTATACCCCCCGAGCGTTAACGACCACTGCCGGTGGTGGTCGGTAAGTTATCCTCCGCCGAGGTCGACGCGCGTTACCGATGCACACGTAAAAAATTTTCCGCGAATTTTCGCCAATTTTTCGCGCGGTAAGCCTTCGTTTCCGCGTCCTCCGTCCGACGAGCCTACTCTCGCCCGCACCCGTCGACCCGTTCTAGAGCTATACGGCGACAAAGAAACTCTGATTTTTCACTAATTTGACGTCATCGAGAAAGTTACGGCCAACTGGGAATTAAAGGTATATCGCCTTTCCGAAATTTCCGGGAGCCCGTCGGGCCTTCGGCCCCGCTCGGCTCGGCTCGGCTCGAGGTCGAGGTCGTCGGTAGCGACGATGGTGGCGGGGAGGCGTGCGATTGGTCTGTCATCGCCAACCCCCCCCCCCCAACCCCCCTACCCCTTTCAAATTAATGGAAAATGTAAACATAAACGTAGAGTCGGATTCGTAAGCTCAAAGTTACAAGTCCATTCGCTCAACTATCAAGGGAGAGTAAACGCGGCGACTGTGGCGGCACTCGCCGCCGATGCGATGTCAGCGTCGCGAAGTTGGCGTTAAATTCGAACGTTTGAATCAGTTATTTTCTTTCGGGCCCTTTTCAGCCCTGAACCGTGGAAGCGCCGAAATTCGGGTTTCATTTTTAACGCGGCAGCTTATACCCCCCGAGCCGTTACCGACCACTGCCGGTGGTGGTCGGTAAGTTATCCTCCGCCGAGGTCGACGCGCGTTACCGATGCACACGTAAAAAATTTTCCGCGAATTTTCGCGAATTTTTCGCGCGGTAAGCCTTCGTTTCCGCGTCCTCCGTCCGACGAGCCTACTCTCGCCCGCACCCGTCGACCCGTTCTAGAGCTATACGGCGACAAAGAAACATTGATTTTTCACTAATTTGACGTCATCGACAAAGTTACGGCCAACTGGGAATTAAAGGTGTATCGCCTTTCCGAAATTTCCGGGAGCCCGTCGGGCCTTCTTCCCCGCTCGGCTCGAGGTCGAGGTCGTCGGTAGCGACGATGGTGGCGGGGAGGTGCGCAATTGGTCTGTCATCGCCATCCTCCCCCCCAACCCCCCTCACCCTTTAAAATTAATGGAAAATGTAAACCTAAACGTAGAGTCGGATTTGTAACCTCGAAGTTACAAGTCCATTCGCTCAACTATCAAGGGAGAGTAAACGCGGCGACTGTGGCGGCACTTGCCGCCGATGCGATGTCAGCGTCGCGAAGTTGGCGTTAAATTCGAACGTTTGAATCAGTTATTTTCTTTCGGGCCCTTTTCAGCCCTGAACCGTGGAAGCGCCGAAATTCGGGTTTCATTTTTAACGCGGCAGCTTATACCCCCCGAGCGTTAACGACCACTGCCGGTGGTGGTCGGTAAGTTATCCTCCGCCGAGGTCGACGCGCGTTACCGATGCACACGTAAAAAATTTTCCGCGAATTTTCGCGAATTTTTCGCGCGGTAAGCCTTCGTTTCCGCGTCCTCCGTCCGACGAGCCTACTCTCGCCCGCACCCGTCGACCCGTTCTAGAGCTATACGGCGACAAAGAAACTTTGATTTTTCACTAATTTGACGTCATCGAGAAAGTTACGGCCAACTGGGAATTAAAGGTATATCGCCTTTCCGAAATTTCCGGGAGCCCGTCGGGCCTTCGGCCCCGCTCGGCTCGGCTCGGCTCGAGGTCGAGGTCGTCGGTAGCGACGATGGTGGCGGGGAGGCGTGCGATTGGTCTGTCATCGCCAACCCCCCCCCCCCAACCCCCCTACCCCTTTCAAATTAATGGAAAATGTAAACATAAACGTAGAGTCGGATTCGTAAGCTCAAAGTTACAAGTCCATTCGCTCAACTATCAAGGGAGAGTAAACGCGGCGACTGTGGCGGCACTCGCCGCCGATGCGATGTCAGCGTCGCGAAGTTGGCGTTAAATTCGAACGTTTGAATCAGTTATTTTCTTTCGGGCCCTTTTCAGCCCTGAACCGTGGAAGCGCCGAAATTCGGGTTTCATTTTTAACGCGGCAGCTTATACCCCCCGAGCCGTTACCGACCACTGCCGGTGGTGGTCGGTAAGTTATCCTCCGCCGAGGTCGACGCGCGTTACCGATGCACACGTAAAAAATTTTCCGCGAATTTTCGCGAATTTTTCGCGCGCTAAGCCTTCGTTTCCGCGTCCTCCGTCCGACGAGCCTACTCTCGCCCGCACCCGTCGACCCGTTCTAGAGCTATACGGCGACAAAGAAACTTTGATTTTTCACTAATTTGACGTCATCGAGAAAGTTACGGCCAACTGGGAATTAAAGGTATATCGCCTCTCCGAAATTTCCGGGAGCTCGTCGGGCCTTCGGCCCCGCTCGGCTCGAGGTCGAGGTCG
This sequence comes from Lasioglossum baleicum, assembly GCF_051020765.1. Classification (NCBI taxonomy): domain Eukaryota; kingdom Metazoa; phylum Arthropoda; class Insecta; order Hymenoptera; family Halictidae; genus Lasioglossum; species Lasioglossum baleicum. The sequence continues at coordinate 962,008 of NW_027469116.1, forward strand.
TCGGTAGCGACGATGATGGCGGGGAGGTGCGCAATTGGTCTGTCATCGCCATCCTCCTCCCAACCCCCCCTCACCCTTTAAAATTAATGGAAAATGTAAATGTTGTAGAGAGTGATTAGGAGCGACTCATTTTTACCTTTTATATACTTATTTATTCATATATGGATAATAACACATACAAAATAAGATAGAAAAATTACATGTTCGTTCTTTGTTTTGATACATTCTCTATACTCTATTGCCAATACCATATAAACAAAAACTCCCAATAATGTGTGCGATCAGGAATACCAACAAATCCCCTCTTTGATCACACACCTTTAATTATTTATATTGAGTAAAATTAAATTCTTTAAATGTTTGTCGGGTGTTAGTCCTTTCGTTAGCATGTCAGCCTCCATATCTTTGGAATTTACGTGGACTAGTTTTATATTGCCTTCTCTTACCTCATCTCTAATAAAATTATACTTCCTATTTATATGTTTTGTCCTATTAGTAACGTTATTCTTGTGAATCCAGTCTATTGCTGACTTGCTATCGGTTTTCAATATGAGTGGAGGTACAACCGCTTCGTCTAATTGAAGGCTTGACAGTAGTCCGCTCATCCATTTCAATTCTTTTACGCCTTCGCATATGGATATAATCTCCGACTCGCATGTGGATAACACTACCAACTTTTGTTTTTGGCTTTTCCACCCTATTACGTTATCGCCTAATTTTACTATATATCCGCTATATGACCTGGAATCTTTATCTGAATCCCAGCTTGCATCAGTGGATACGTTTAACCTAGGATTCCCTTTGGTGTACTTCAGTCTATAGTGTGAGGTTCCTCTTAAGTATCTAAATACCCGTTTTATTCCATTCAAGTGTATTTTCCTCGGATCTTTACTGTACTGCGATAATTTTGAGACAGCATACGATATGTCTGGCCTGGTTCCTGTTGCTATGTACATCAGGGCCCCAAGCATAGTTTGGTACTCCGTGTTATCTGTTGGCTGTGAATCTTCATATTGGTCTAGATTGCTTTGATATTCCATCGGTGACTTTACCGCATTACATTCGTTCATTTTGAATTTGTGTAATATCGTATCAATATATGGTCCTTGTGACATCTCAATACATTCAGGACCGACTTCTATTTTTATGTTTAAGAACTTCATATTACTGTCCTTTTGAACCATCTCGAAATGTTGTTTTAATTTATCCATCGTTTCGTCCATTATCTCGTCATCTGAACCTAGAACTAAACAATCATCTACATACACACCTATTATTACTAGTCTCTTACCTCTCCTTAATGTATATATACAAGGTTCTTCTGGTGTCTGTTCTAATCCAAGTTCTTTCAATGTTTTGTCTAACTTCTCATTCCATTGTCGTCCAGATTGTGGAAGACCATATATGCTTTTCTGTAATTCGCATACCATATCCAGACCCTGCTCGTCTTTGTATCCTTCTGGTTGTTCCATATAAACTGGTTTATTTATTATTCCGTGTAAATAAGCTGTTTTTACATCATATTGTCTTATCTTCAATCCTTTTGTTCCTGCTAACGATATCAGTGCACGTAGACTTTCTAATCTTAATACTGGTGCGAATGAATCATTATAGTCTATTCCTTCTCTTTGCATACATCCTACTGCTACTAGTCTCGCTTTGAATTTCTTCATGTTTTCATCATCCGTTTCTTTTTGAGTATAAACCCATTTACTTTTTATAACTTTTATATCTTTCCTTCGAGGTACTAGTCTCCATACCTGATGTTTCTTCATAGATTTTAACTCTTCTTCCATAGCTCGTTTCCAAGATTCTACTTCTGGCGTTTTCATCGCTTCGTTAAAATTCTTCGGTATAACTTCCTTCCTATCTATTACCTGATTCGTTCGATGTCTTTCTTTGCTTTTTAATCTTGGTGATCTCCTTACTTCTTCTTCCCCCTGTCTATTTTCACTACTTCTCAGTTTATTTAGATATAAATTCCGCATCTTTTCATTTGTTACTCCGGCCTCTTTACCTTGTTTCTTTCTTCCTTTTGTTCGAGTTTCTTCCTTTTCTTGCCCATCCTTTTGTTGTTCCTCTCTTTGATTCAGTTCTTCTTCGTTTTCTTTCTCGTCCCTTTGTTGTTTCTCTATTTGATTCGGTTCTTCTTCGTTTTCTTCATCTTCCTCATTTTCTTGATCGGCGTTTACGTATATTAAACTGGATACATTAATACTGTTTCTTTCTTTATTGTTTTCTAATAATGTCGCCCCTTTCCTATTTTCGTCGAATTTTAGTGTCCTCTCCATATAAATTTTCATATTTTCCGGGTTATAAATTCTGTAGGCTTTACAATCTTGACTGTATCCTACAAATATACCCATATTTGCTCTAGGCTCTAATTTATTTCGTACCCTTTTTGGCACATAATAGTATGCTACACATCCGAAAACTTTCGTGAATGACACCGTTGGTTTTCTTCCGCTCCATTTTTCTATTGGTGTGGTATGTTTTTCCGATTTGGTTATTGTCATATTCTTTAAATATGTTGCCGTTGCCACCGCTTCAGCCCAGAATTTGAGTGGAAGGCCTGCATCGAGTAGCATAGTTCTTGCTTTGTCTAACAAGGTTCTGTTAGCCCTTTCTGCTACTCCGTCACTTTGTGGATTATACGGAACCGTTCTTTGATGGTGAATTCCTTTTTGTATGAACAACTCCTGAAATCTCTTGTTTATAAATTCCGTACCATTGTCAGATCTTACCCTTTTTATCCGTTTCCCGGATTCATTTTCATACCTATTCATAAATTCTAGGAACTTGTCGTATACTTCATCCTTAGTTTTAGTAAAGTATACGAAGGTAAGTCTGCTGAAATCATCTATTAGTACGTACATGTATCTATTTCCGGAAAAAGAGTTAACAGGCATTGGCCCACACACAGCCATGTGTATTAATTCTAGAGGTTCTTTCGTCATACGTACATCAACTGTTTTATGTGGTCGTTGAGCGAGTTTCCCTTGTCACGTCCGTCACTGTGTTTTTGTTACTGGTACCAAGAGAGAGAAAAGGATGGCACTCAAGAACAGTGACAGACGGACGGTGGAGATATGAAGAGTAATTGAAGAGTGGTCTTTCGTGCCGAGACAGCCGCGGGCTGTCATATGCACTAGGACAACCGATATTGCTATGGATGCAGTCAAGAAGAGAACGTCCGACGCGGTTACAAGAAGTGTCCCGACAAGAATCACGCGCGAGATGATGCAACGAAAACGGTGAGTTTACAGGATTCAGCAATTATACAAGACGTTATACGACTCACCGCGATGCTGTATTAACGCCTAATAATATTGTTGCAGCAGGAACTGGCGGTACTGGCAGTAGGTGTCGTACATCGGGTCTTTTATACAGATGTCCTCGAGGTGGGGAAGATCTGGCAGAGTTGCTGCTGCTCGGTTCGGGACGACATTAGTGGCCTTGGATGCTGGCCGCAAGACGACACGTTGATGAGTTGGCAGAGGGACGTCACTGATGATTCGGCAACGGACCCTGGGAACGATGATCGTGTCTTGGCTGTCGTCGTCGTCGGCTATGTCGATCACCTCTGGATGATCGACCGGATGCAGAACTGGTGTCGGAGCTCGCGAGGGGTCCGCGTGGTTGACCTCTTTAGGAAGGCTGCAAGGGCAACCGTATACAGAAACGTAATCGGACGCGTCACACGGAATGTGCTCGGTGGTTCCCAGAAGTTCTGTCCACTCGGTAGTGGCAATGATTTGATCGAGCACCGCTTTATTTCTCAACGCGCGTCTCAATTTAGCAAGTTGATACTTGCGTCCCGCTCGACGTGGGCGTCGCATGGGTAAGGAATAGTAATGATGGAATATTAATAATATAATGAAAATGAACTTCCACTTGTTATTAACCTTTTTGGTAGTTAACTCGCTTCACGTCTATAGTGGCGGCTCAGCGTTTCCACTGCGCACTTTAGACCAATTCTAGACGTGGCACGAGAACTTCTCTATGACTCGCTTCAAATTCCTTATTGGCGGCTCAGCGTTTCCACTGCGCACTTTAGACCAAGTCCGGATATGTCACGAGTTTAATATATTCGATGCAAGAACTGAATTGGAAGATGGTGTTGAACTAACACAAGAATAACAAGATCGAAGCACTGGTATAACAACGATATATTAAATAAGAACTGGTAAGTACACTGGTATACAATATGTAAGTAGTATTATAATAGGAGTAGTAATTGGATTAATGAATAATGGATATTGTAATATGTTATAGGAATAATGTTTGAGAATTAGGAGTTGAGTTGAGTTAGAGTTGGAATTGGAATTGGAATTAGGAGTGAAGGATCGACACACTTCACTTTCGCGGAGCTAGACTGAACACGTCTGCTCTTGAAGTCGGAAGAAGCCGGACTGGCACGTCCGTGCGAGTCGCTCGCTTGGAGCGAACCGTTCGAGTCGCTGGCTGAAGGCGGACTGACTGCAAGCGTCCGCTCTGCCTTGCCTCCTTCGGTCGGAGTGGGGATAGCTGACGCTGCAGTCTCTTTGTTCTTCAGTCGTCGGAGTGGGAGAACCGCTGACGCAGCAGCGTCTTCGCTCCCGGGGACTGCACGTGCATTTCTGCTGACGCTGCAGTCTCGTGGCTGTCCTATTGCCCTCTACGAGCGTGGGACTGCTGATGCAGCAGTCTTTGGACTTCTCGACGTTTCTAGAAGCTTCTAGATGCTTCCAGAGTGATGCAATACTTTATTGCATTATGTGTCGTGGTGATGGGTTGAAACTGAGGTAAGGTGTTGATCAAGGTGAAGTTATGGTGATGGGTAAGGACGGAGATAAGGATTAGAACAATAGAATAATGAGATCTTAATACTATGCTCTTATGTCTAGGGGAAGGTGTGTGGATCTTATGTAGATCAGACCTTGTATACATAGTGTGTGTACAAGGCCAACGTCGTACATCGGACGACGTAACACCTCCCAACGCGGAAAAGAAATTTCTTACAAGGAAGAAATTTCTCGCTCAACACTCGATCTCACACTCATTCATGCGACGCATCGTCCGGGGGTACTCCGCGCAGGGAGCACAGTTCTCGGCGAGTATTTCCTATATTTGTACGAAACACTGGTCGCACTGAAAATGTTGTCGGTGTCGGCACGTGGTGCTGGGGCTGGTTTTATGCAACTTATTTCGCTTTGTTCATTTTGCATAGTTGGGTTTTGGGTGGGTGGGGAATCACTGGTGTCACTGTCACTTTTGTCTTTTCTTATCTGCGCCCAGATGAGTGTCACGTTTTGCTGACGCGGGGTTTGCGTTGGATTGTTCGGCGCACGCTTGAGTTTGTTTGCATGTACAATCTTAAAATGGTTCCCTACTTTAATTTTCACATTGTTTGAGTCTAAGATGTCGCAAATTTCGTGAGGACCCGTATATTGCGCATCGAATTTGCCCTTGCAGGGTTCTTTGAGTAGGAATACCTGTTCTCCCACCTTGAATTCTACCGGGTTAATTCTTCTATCGTAGTATGATTTTGATTTTCTTTTCGCGGAGACTAAGTTTCCGCGCGCGCGAATCTGGGTTTCGGTTATCTTTCTTTGCAATTGGGAGAGGTAGTGGGTATAGGAGTCGTTTTCGCATTCGTAGGAGTAGGAATCGGCGGATGGGACTCGTGCCAAAGAGCCGAATACTAACTCGTGCGGCGTGAAATCTGTGCCCTCGTGGACACTCGTATTGTAACTAAACATTGCCAAATCGACCCATTTGTCCCAGTTGTTCTTGTGGACGTATTGCTTCAGGTACTCTGCTAAGACGTGGTGGGATCTCTCGATTGACCCGTTGCTTTGAGGGTGGAAGGCTGTTGTTTGCAGCCGAGTTATTCTGAATCGTTTTGCGATGGCCTTCATCAGGGAACTTGTGAAATTCGCTCCTTGATCCGTTAGGATGGCTTTAGGTGTTCCGAAACGGCAGATAAAATTGTTTATAAATGCGTCCGCAGTGCTGATGGCATCGGCGGATTTAAGAGGGATTGCGGTTGAGTGTTTCGTTAATAGATCCTGTATGGTTAAGATGTATGTGTTTCCGTCGTTGGTTGTTGGAAGGGGCCCTACAATGTCCATGGACACCTTATCGAACGCTCTACCGGGTGTATCCGTTATTCACATCGGCAGGCGCGTTTTTACCCTGGTCAGTTTATTACGTTGGCAACTGAGGCAGTTATTAACGTAGTTCGTTATCTGGATCTTCATACCGCTCCACCAATATCTTTCGCGGATTCTCTTCAGGGTTTTTGTAATTCCTTTGTGCCCTGCGTACGCAGAGACGTGATTTTCTGCGATAATATCATTCCATCTATCTTCGGCCGGTATCTGGATTTCGTTTGCGCAGAAGAATATGTGTACGGGGGTGTCTTCGAATGTCGCGATGAGGAGGTTCGAGACGTACTCCATGGAATTGTCATCTATATAGGTTTTAGAGATTGAAAATGTTCGCAGTCTGAGTTCGTTGGCTACATCAAGTAATGTCCGGAAACATTCTTTTAGGTCGTCAGTTGAAACCTCGTGAGTCAGGGATGGTTTGATGGGTATCTGTATCAGCTTGTTGCTACCGAAATTACTTATCTTTGCTTTGAATAAGGTCAGATCTCGACCGTCGGACAGTTTCCTTTGTCTATGGAGGTCTACGGCTCCTGGGTCTATAGGTTGACCATCCAGGGTTGTGAAACATACTAAATTATCTTTCCTCATAATTAGTCGGTCGCGGAGGTACGTTATTCTCCCTTGTCGTCTTGGCTCCTCATCTTCTTCCTCGTCCTCGGAGGGTAAGGTTTCTTCTTCTTCATCGAGCCAGTTTGGTCCCGTTGGTTGGGGAATTAGGCTGGGGACGGCGGTTAAAATGTCCTCTAGTCCTGTTATGGGTGACTCCTCTTGACTGGAGGCGGGTACTAGGGGTGGTGATACCAAAAGGCTGTCGTCATCTGAACTCGCCCTAGGGCGTGGTGGCGTTTTCGATGGTGGTTCAGATGTTGAGTTTGACGATGATTTCCTCTTCCTCGGGGGAATTGACTGAGGCGGTGGCATAAGATGCGAGTCGGCCCATCTCCTTCGGCGGTTATCGAAGAGAGGGGTTCCTGGATTTGATAACGGTGCTCTTGGCGGCGATGTGCCTCCAGGGGTGCTCCATGAGAGGGGCAACGTAACTGGGTTTCGGGAGAGGGCATCAGCGTTAGAATTCGCTTTTCCAGGTTTGTAGACGACTTTATATTCAAACTCGGCCAGTTTTAGGCGCCATCTGAGGAGGCGCGACGTAGGGTCTTTTACTGACGTCATCCAGACCAGCGGTTTATGGTCTGTGATTAGTGTAAATTTTCGGCCGTAAATATATGGTCTAAAATACTGTACTGCGAATATTATTGCTAAGCACTCCTTCTCTATTGTAGAATAGTTCACTTCAGCGCCCTGCAGGATCCTTGAGGCATAGGCAACGGGACGATCCTTGCCTACTTCGCCTTGGCTTAGTACGGCGCCGATGGCATATCCAGATGCATCGCAGGTGACGTTAAACGGCTTATCGAAATCCGGGTATTGAAGGACCGGTTCGTCACACAGAGCTTGTCGTAGGTCTTCGAAGGCCTTTTCTTGTTTTGGACCCCATTCGAAATTGTGCTCTTTGGCGAGGAGTTGGGTTAGGGGTTTGGAGATTTTAGCGACGTCATTAATAAATTTGCGGTAGTACCCTGCAAGGCCTAGAAATTCGCGCACGTTTTTCGCGTTCTTAGGTCGTGGGAAATTTTGTACGGCATTAATTTTCTTTGGACATGGTCTGACGCCGTCTTGACTAATCTGATGTCCCAGGTATGCCACTTCCTTATGAAGGAAGTCGCATTTCGAGGGCTGTAATTTGAGGTTGGCTCCGCGCAGTCGGCGGGCTAGTTTATTGAATTTGGCATAATGTTCTTCTAATGAACGCGCGTAGATCACGATATCATCGAGGTACACGAAGAGTTCGTTGCCTTGTAGGCCGCAGAGGACTGTGTCCATTAATCTTTGGAAGGTAGCCGGAGCATTACGGAGACCGAATGGCATTCTGTTGAATTCGTAGTGGCCGAAAGGCGTGGAGAAGGCGGTCTTCGCGGCATCCTCCTTCTCCATTCCTATCTGATGGAATCCGCTGGCTAAGTCAAACACACTGAAGTATGCGGCGCTGCCTAACTGATCTAGGATTTCGTTAATGCTAGGTAGCGGGTACGCGTCGGCCACCGATTTCTCGTTTAATGCGCGGTAATCGATTACCATGCGCCATTTTTTGTTACCCTCGGCGTCCGCTTTCTTAGGAACAATCCACAAGGGGGAATTATAAGGTGAGTTAGATGGAACGACTATGTCATTTCGTAAGAGTTCGGACATTTGTTTGTTGATTTCGTCCTTGTGGATTGGTGGGTAGCGATACTGTTTAACATGGATTGGAATATCATCCGTCGTGATGATTCTGTGAGTCACCGCATTTGTTTTTCCCAAACGATCCCCTTGGAGATGGAAAAGATCATTGTGCTTTTCTAACAAAGATTTAACATGGTCCATTTCGTCACCGCTGAGATGATCCATGGGGATAGTTTCTAATAGCTCTTTCACGCGAGCTTCGTGGGAATTTGCGATGGAATAGGTCATTCTGACCTTGGTTTTATCGGGCTGGTTACCGGAGTTAGTATAATGATCGGGCTGGTTACCGGAGTTAGTATGAGAATCGGGCTGGTTACCGGAGTTAGTATGAGAATCGGGCTGGTTACCGGAGTTAGTATAATGATCGGGCTGGTTACCGGAGTTAGTATAAGAATCGGGCTGGTTACCGGAGTTAGTAATGTCGGGATGGTTACCGAATGCGTCGGGATGATACCCGGAAGTAGAAAGGTCGGGATGGTTACCGAATGCGTCGGGATGGTACCCGGAATTAGAAAGGTCGGGATGGTTACCGGAACTAGAAAGGTCGGGATGGTTACCGAATGCGTCGGGATGGTTACCGGAACTGGAAAGGTCGGGATGGTTACCGAATGCGTCGGGATGGTTACCGGAATTAGAAAGGTCGGGATGGTTACCGAATGCGTCGGGATAGTACCCGGAATTAGATAGGTCGGAAGAGTACGACTCGATTTCTTCCATCTCCAATGGGGGCAATCGAAATGAAACTCTTTCCGACGAGGTGTTAAAACACCGGAGGCTCGCTTTGCCTTTACGATTGGTGACAACGCAGTCACCCAGGAATACATCCGGCGCTACATTAACACGGCGGATATATCCCTGTTTGGGTCCTTCGACGTCGACCGCTATGCACGCAACGGTACGAGGTTCGAGGACGAATTCTTCGGATTTCGGAGGAGTCTTTGTTCGGACTCGATCCTCACGCTCCACGATCCGACTTCTCGCAGTGTACTCCGATATCTCTCGAGTCTCCTTCGATTCCGGCCGGCTTTTCACGGCGTTTTTCTCTAGGGAGTACTCGATCGAATCCCGAGGAGGCATTGAAATAACCTCCGTCACCGGAGCTCTGCAAGATCTGACCGCGGGTGCACGAGGATTTGAGGAAGACACTCGAACGTTCCCTGCCGAATGTTCCTCACGCTTGGCGGCTGGAGTTTTAACGAGATCGTTGGTCATAGACGAAGGCATTGAAATAACCTCTGCTGCCAATTTATCGCGAGGCTCAGCCGTGGGCGCGCAAGGGTTCGAGAAGGGAACCCGAATGTTTCCTATCGTTATGGATTGATTTGCAAAGGAGATCTCGGCTCCTGTTCTGAAGAAGGGAGAACCGAGGATTCCGTCGATGTTAATTGGGAATTTTTCTTGCAAGACATGAAATTCAATAGGGTTTTGACCCTGTAAGTGTATTTTAATTTGACCGAGAGTTGGAATGGATCCCTCGGTTATTCCTTGGACTTCTATAGTGTTCGTATAATCTATAGGTAGATTTGGTTCTAGACTTGACGCACGAATTAGATTGATCTCCGAACCCGTGTCTAACAAAAATTCACACTTCTTTTGTAATTGAGGGGCGGAGATTTTTACACGCGGGATTGGTGAGTCTGCAGCAAGATTTACTGCTGAGACGAATCGTCGGACTGGTCGTTCGTCCGGATAGCCGTTTGGGTGCGGGCTGTAGTTTGGGTTGAAGATGCGGCCTCCCGCCTGGGGTTGGCTTCGGTCGGGAGGCCGGACTCGTTTCCCGACCTCCTATTATTATTAAAAGCGCGCTTACGGCACTCGTGAATATCGTGCCCGGCGACTTTGCAGTAGTTGCAAAATTTGTTAGAGCTTGAAGGGCGATCTGTGCGACCATCGCGGTACGTGTTTTGATCGCGAGGATTATTTTCCCATCGCCGTTGCGGCGTCGGGGAGCGATAAGAGTCCCGGTTTGAGTTTCTTGAGGACTGCTGAGACGAGTCCGGTCTGTTATCGCGGCGTTCCTGAGTTCGCTCTGGAATGTCACGAGCGGACTCGTACGTGGAACGCGGGCGATACGGCCGGTTATCAGAGAAGCTGACTCGTTTTTCTTCGCGGATCAGTTCTCGTCGACGAGTCTGGTCTGACTCATACTGCCTGTAAGCAGAGATGGCTGCTTCGAAAACAGTGGCAGGATTTCGCGAAGGGCAATGAAGCACTTCGGCACGCAGCTGGGGAAGGAGACCTCGTAGAAAACAATCTACTACGAAGCGATCTAGTTCTTCGTAATCAAGGCCAATATCTGTGGCATCTTGAATCGCGGTTCGAAGGTCTTTAACGCGATTGATGAAGTCTAAGATGTGCTCGTTTGGAGCTTGGAGTACACTCGCGAGATCGCCACGGTACTGGTCCACGAATTTGTATGGGCCCAGCACAGTACGTAACTTTTCGCATAGTGCAGAAATTGTGAATATGTGCTCGCCTTCTATAGCGGCATAAGCACGATCGTGGAGTTTATTGCAGAGCAATTTCGTGAGGGCACGCTCTGCAGTGGCCGGTACGGTGTCACGCGCGCGTTTGCATGCACGTATGAATTGTAGGACGGAAGACGAAGTTCCGTCGAATCTAGGGACAAGCTCGGCGGCTTGTTTTAGAGCGAAATTACCAGTAGGTTCATACTGTGGGATTTCGCGTGGCTCTGGCGGTGAAGGTTCCCGCATATTAGAGACGTTACTAGGGCCTGGTGTAGGCGATTGTTGACGTAGGGTTTGACTCGTGATTTGGATGTTATGAAGCTCTTTTCGTATTTCGTCGAGCATATTCTTTTGGTTTTGTGCGTCTTCTTCATATTTGAGACGCAATTTGGCAATAAAATCAGTTTCCTGTTTGAGATATTGCTCTCTACGGGCGAGGTCTTGCGCATAAAGGAGTAACTCTTCCTCGGTCATTGGAGGAAGGTCTGCGTTAGGATCTGCTCGGAGATCCTTTTGAGATCGCGTGATTGGGCGAGACATTTTGAAAGATATAAATGGGATTTAAGAAATGTGAACTTCGCACTGACACGCGTCGGGGCTTATTAATGCAAATATCGGCGACCACTTCGACGTCCTACCGACTGCGCCAAATTTGTCACGTCCGTCACTGTGTTTTTGTTACTGGTACCAAGAGAGAGAAAAGGATGGCACTCAAGAACAGTGACAGACGGACGGTGGAGATATGAAGAGTAATTGAAGAGTGGTCTTTCGTGCCGAGACAGCCGCGGGCTGTCATATGCACTAGGACAACCGATATTGCTATGGATGCAGTCAAGAAGAGAACGTCCGACGCGGTTACAAGAAGTGTCCCGACAAGAATCACGCGCGAGATGATGCAACGAAAACGGTGAGTTTACAGGATTCAGCAATTATACAAGACGTTATACGACTCACCGCGATGCTGTATTAACGCCTAATAATATTGTTGCAGCAGGAACTGGCGGTACTGGCAGTAGGTGTCGTACATCGGGTCTTCTATACAGATGTCCTCGAGGTGGGGAAGATCTGGCAGAGTTGCTGCTGCTCGGTTCGGGACGACATTAGTGGCCTTGGATGCTGGCCGCAAGACGACACGTTGATGAGTTGGCAGAGGGACGTCACTGATGATTCGGCAACGGACCCTGGGAACGATGATCGTGTCTTGGCTGTCGTCGTCGTCGGCTATGTCGATCACCTCTGGATGATCGACCGGATGCAGAACTGGTGTCGGAGCTCGCGAGGGGTCCGCGTGGTTGACCTCTTTAGGAAGGCTGCAAGGGCAACCGTATACAGAAACGTAATCGGACGCGTCACACGGAATGTGCTCGGTGGTTCCCAGAAGTTCTGTCCACTCGGTAGTGGCAATGATTTGATCGAACACCGCTTTATTTCTCAACGCGCGTCTCAATTTAGCAAGTTGATACTTGCGTCCCGCTCGACGTGGGCGTCGCATGGGTAAGGAATAGTAATGATGGAATATTAATAATATAATGAAAATGAACTTCCACTTGTTATTAACCTTTTTGGTAGTTAACTCGCTTCACGTCTATAGTGGCGGCTCAGCGTTTCCACTGCGCACTTTAGACCAATTCTAGACGTGGCACGAGAACTTCTCTATGACTCGCTTCAAATTCCTTATTGGCGGCTCAGCGTTTCCACTGCGCACTTTAGACCAAGTCCGGATATGTCACGAGTTTAATATATTCGATGCAAGAACTGAATTGGAAGATGGTGTTGAACTAACACAAGAATAACAAGATCGAAGCACTGGTATAACAACGATATATTAAATAAGAACTGGTAAGTACACTGGTATACAATATGTAAGTAGTATTATAATAGGAGTAGTAATTGGATTAATGAATAATGGATATTGTAATATGTTATAGGAATAATGTTTGAGAATTAGGAGTTGAGTTGAGTTAGAGTTGGAATTGGAATTGGAATTAGGAGTGAAGGATCGACACACTTCACTTTCGCGGAGCTAGACTGAACACGTCTGCTCTTGAAGTCGGAAGAAGCCGGACTGGCACGTCCGTGCGAGTCGCTCGCTTGGAGCGAACCGTTCGAGTCGCTGGCTGAAGGCGGACTGACTGCAAGCGTCCGCTCTGCCTTGCCTCCTTCGGTCGGAGTGGGGATAGCTGACGCTGCAGTCTCTTTGTTCTTCAGTCGTCGGAGTGGGAGAACCGCTGACGCAGCAGCGTCTTCGCTCCCGGGGACTGCACGTGCATTTCTGCTGACGCTGCAGTCTCGTGGCTGTCCTATTGCCCTCTACGAGCGTGGGACTGCTGATGCAGCAGTCTTTGGACTTCTCGACGTTTCTAGAAGCTTCTGGATGCTTCCAGAGTGATGCAATACTTTATTGCATTATGTGTCGTGGTGATGGGTTGAAACTGAGGTAAGGTGTTGATCAAGGTGAAGTTATGGTGATGGGTAAGGACGGAGATAAGGATTAGAACAATAGAATAATGAGATCTTAATACTATGCTCTTATGTCTAGGGGAAGGTGTGTGGATCTTATGTAGATCAGACCTTGTATACATAGTGTGTGTACAAGGCCAACGTCGTACATCGGACGACGTAACACCCTCTTATACATGCTTCGCATTGATCAAGTTTCCCTGTTCTATACTTTAAATCTCTTACTATCGCTCCCTTTTCCATATTGTCTAAATAGTTTTCACAAACATGTCCCAATCTCTTGTGCCATAGCATTTTATCCATTTTGTCATATCTTATTTCTTTTTCGCTTTCTGATGACACCGCCAAGTTTAGGTTATGTTTTCGTGGTTGAGACGACAGTATATATGTTCCGTCCACTTCTTCTCCTTTTGCTACAATTCTTCCATCTCTTTTTATTTCGACTCCTTTATCGAATATCACTTTATATCCATTTTTGTTTAGTTCGCTAACCGATAATAAATTAGCACGCAACTGTGGGACATAAAATACTCCATCAATATTAATAAACTCGGTTGTTTTATCTATTACCGTATGTATTTCTGCATTGCCTATTCTTCTGGCCATTACTGCTTTGTTTTCTCCAGCTAGTTCAATAATGGTGTTACATTCTTGCAAATTCATTATCCAATTTTCATTTCTCGTCATATGTGAAGTTGCCCCTGAGTCCACTGTCCATACCTCTTTCATTTTGTCGCTATCATATTGGAAATTACTATTACTATTTGTTCTAAAAGAGTGTGTTACTCTTCCTTCTCGTACTAAATGTGTATGCTCTACCTTACCCCTGGGTTTTACCTCATGATTTGTTTGTCTATTTTGATAGCTTCCACGATACGTTTTTGAATATCTATTCGGATTATTATTATTATTTCTATAATTATTGTAATTTGGTTGCTTACTTTGGTTGTGGTAACAGTCCCTTGCCAAATGATTGTTTCTTCCACATATGTAACAAGATTTAACGCTATGGGGTCTATTTCTGCCTCTTGACGTTCCAAATGCAGTTTCTCCTCTTTGTATATGTTCATGGGTTTCTTCAGCTTTGTTACTTACGAACATTTCTTCTTCTAACAATAACTGTTCTATTTCGTTTAGAGACTTATCTGTTTGTGTTCTTAAAATTCCTGCAATTCTTTCCATATGTTTAGGTAATCCTCTAACTACATGATACGTAATTTCTCTTTGCTCGAACGTTTGGCCTAATGTGGCATTACGCGCTACGATATTTTGTGTTCTCGTAATATATTCCTTGATAGATTCTTTCTCCTTCATTTTCAAGGTTCTTAATTCTAATCCCATATCTATTTTTCTAACACTTATGTTACCTGCGTGTCTTTCCTTCAGTTTATTCCATACTACTTTTGCGCTTCTTTCGTTCAAAAATTGTCCTGCTTGCTCGTCAGATATTGCTAATATAATAATTGCGAATGCTTCTCCATTCTTTCTTTCCCATGCTATCCATTGCTTACTCTCAGTCGGCTCCTCACTCGTTCCCGCTCCGACCATAAGCCGTGGTTCATTATTTTCTATAACCTCGTCATATAACCTTTTATGTTTAAGAATGGTACTTACTTTTAACGCCCAAACTGGATAATTATTATTATTAAGTAGTTCTATTTTATTTATTCCCAGATTGTCCGTCATTTCTGTGGCCTTTCTTTCGGGAGGCGCTCAGTTGCCCACATGCACATTGCGCACATATTTTTTGGACACAGCATGATTGGGCACAAGTACAATCGGACACATCTGGATTGCGCACAAGGAGAATCGGACACATCTCGATTGCGCACAAGAAGAATCGGACACATCTCGATTGCGCACAAGAAGAATCGGACACATCTCGATTGCGCACAAATAGAATTGGATTCATCTTTATTGGGCACACATAAAATGTAAAATTGCACACACGCGAATCGTGCACAAATAGAATTGCTTACAGTAATTTTGAACGCAGATGGAAATGCGGCCGATGGCAGATGGAAATGATGGAAGTGCATATCTAGGTTTATGAATTCTTGTGAAGGATCTGCCAAATACACCTTGACGAATTAATTTTTGAAGTGTAGAAATGAATGTTTTTGGTGTGTGCAATAAATTTTAGGTTATAATGTTTTTACTCATTAAGAGATAAAATTTGTGCAGGAAGAGTACATTAATTATATGTAGATATAACACGTGCCACGGAAAAATGAGTAGATTGTTCGATTTTTAATATTAATGTGATTGTGAATTAAAATATTGACAACGAAGAGCGAAGGACTACAAAATTACACGAATGTATAGAATTGATTTCACAGCTCCCGAATAATTCTGTGTGAAAAAGATAATTTAGAAAAGTATTTTTTGCCTATAAAATATAATCATTTTTCTGAGTAATGGATAAGATACTTTGTGATTTTTTATATTATTCTTTTACATGTGGTGTACGAAGCAGATCTACTAGCTGATCTATTTTAATTGGAACGCACGGTCAGATCCTGATTATTGCAAGGAAAATGTTCTCACGGTGAGTAATATGTGACTTGTGATCTTGAAAACCATCATATTCTTAGATAGAAAGCATTAATAATTGAAGTTTATACGCGACATATATGATCGTGCTTTATACAATCTTTTTTAAACCAGTTAATCAGCGTGTAATGTCACAGCAGCGTTTAGAATGATAACTGTAAATGTATACTGAATTTCCCCAATCAGATGTACCTTCTTTGATATAGATACATAATCCCTTTTACTTGTCATTTTAACTACATAATATAATGTGAGAAGTAAACCTTGCGGTTGAGTTTTAATTCTTGTATTTTAAATTATCATAACCGCTCCGTAATTTGTGCGTGCCAATGTATGAAATAAGTAAAGGAAAGTAAGTAGATATAGAAAGTAAGAAAGCATGTATGTAATAATTAAAGGAAAGATTAAATAAGCAGTGCTGGGTAGAATTCAAATATATTTGTAGAATTATAATATGTAGATACGTACATAAGTTTCTATAACAATAAAAAATGGGAATATTGAAAACTCGACTCTTAACAGTTCTGTTTTTTTTTCATTTATAAATACTTGTTTATAAAGTAAACAATCTGGTTCGTGGATTTCGAATGTGGTGTAAGCTTTGGTCTTTGTAAGTTTGACATACGTGGAATTGCAACCACGTTGTCATAATGTCGTGTTATCTGTGTTTGATCTGAAGTGCCAAGTGTTTGTTAGGAATTCTTGTGATGGGTCTGTCGCATGTACCGGGACCAATTAATGTTTGAAGTGTAGAAATGAATGGTTTTTGGAGTCTGGAATAAATTTTAGGTTATAATGTTTTACTCGATATATGGTTTCGATAGTAAATTTGTGCAGGAAGAGTACATTAATTATATGTAGATATAACACGTGCCACGGAAAAATGAGTAGATTGTTCGATTTTTAATAATAATGTGATTTTGAATTAAAATATTGACAACGAAGAGCGAAGGACTATACAAAATTACACGAATGTATAGAATTGATTTCACAGCTCCCGAATAATTCTGTGTGAAAAAGATAATTTAGATAAGTATTTTTTGCCTATAAAATATAATCATTTTTCTGAGTAATGGATAAGATACTTTGTGATTTTTTATATTATTCTTTTACATGTGGTGTACGAAGCAGATCTACTAGCTGATCTATTTTAATTGGAACGCACGGTCAGATCCTGATTATTGCAAGGAAAATGTTCTCACGGTGAGTAATATGTAACTTGTGATCTTGAAAACCATCATATTCTTAGATAGAAAGCATTAATAATTGAAGTTTATACGCGACATATATGATCGTGCTTTATACAATCTGTTTTAAACCAGTTAGTCAGCGTGTAATGTCACAGCAGCGTTTAGAATGATAACTGTAAATGTATACTGAATTTCCCCAATCAGATGTACCTTCTTTGATATAGATACATAATCCCTTTTACTTGTCATTTTAACTACATAATATAATGTGAGAAGTAAACCTTGCGGTTGAGTTTTAATTCTTGTATTTTAAATTATCATAACCACTCCGTAATTTGTGTGTGCCAATGTATGAAATAAGTAAAGGAAAGTAAGTAGATATAGAAAGTAAGAAAGCATGTATGTAATAATTAAAGGAAAGATTAAATAAGCAGTGCTGGGTAGAATTCAAATATATTTGTAGAATTATAATATGTAGATACATACATAAGTTTCTATAACAATAAAAAATGGGAATATTGAAAACTCGACTCTTAACAGTTCTGTTTTTTTTTCATTTATAAATACTTGTTTATAAAGTAAACAATCTGGTTCGTGGATTTCGAATGTGGTGTAAGCTTTGGTCTTTGTAAGTTTGACATACGTGGAATTGCAACCACGTTGTCATAATGTCGTGTTATCTGTGTTTGATCTGAAGTGCCAAGTGTTTGTTAGGAATTCTTGTGATGGGTCTGTCGCATGTACCGGGACCAATTAATGTTTGAAGTGTAGAAATGAATGGTTTTTGGAGTCTGGAATAAATTTTAGGTTATAATGTTTTACTCGATATATGGTTTCGATAGTAAATTTGTGCAGGAAGAGTACATTAATTATATGTAGATATAACACGTGCCACGGAAAAATGAGTAGATTGTTCGATTTTTAATAATAATGTGATTTTGAATTAAAATATTGACAACGAAGAGCGAAGGACTATACAAAATTACACGAATGTATAGAATTGATTTCACAGCTCCCGAATAATTCTGTGTGAAAAAGATAATTTAGATAAGTATTTTTTGCCTATAAAATATAATCATTTTTCTGAGTAATGGATAAGATACTTTGTGATTTTTTATATATTTCTTTTACATGTGGTGTACGAAGCAGATCTACTAGCTGATCTATTTTAATTGGAACGCACGGTCAGATCCTGATTATTGCAAGGAAAATGTTCTCACGGTGAGTAATATGTAACTTGTGATCTTGAAAACCATCATATTCTTAGATAGAAAGCATTAATAATTGAAGTTTATACGCGACATATATGATCGTGCTTTATACAATCTGTTTTAAACCAGTTAGTCAGCGTGTAATGTCACAGCAGCGTTTAGAATGATAACTGTAAATGTATACTGAATTTCCCCAATCAGATGTACCGTCTTTGATATAGATACATAATCCCTTTTACTTGTCATTTTAACTACATAATATAATGTGAGAAGTAAACCTTGCGGTTGAGTTTTAATTCTTGTATTTTAAATTATCATAACCGCTCCGTAATTTGTGCGTGCCAATGTATGAAATAAGTAAAGGAAAGTAAGTAGATATAGAAAGTAAGAAAGCATGTATGTAATAATTAAAGGAAAGATTAAATAAGCAGTGCTGGGTAGAATTCAAATATATTTGTAGAATTATAATATGTAGATACGTACATAAGTTTCTATAACAATAAAAAATGGGAATGTTGAAAACTCGACTCTTAACAGTTCTGTTTTTTTTTCATTTATAAATACTTGTTTATAAAGTAAACAATCTGGTTCGTGGATTTCGAATGTGGTGTAAGCTTTGGTCTTTGTAAGTTTGACATACGTGGAATTGCAACCACGTTGTCATAATGTCGTGTTATCTGTGTTTGATCTGAAGTGCCAAGTGTTTGTTAGGAATTCTTGTGATGGGTCTGTCGCATGTACCGGGACCAATTAATGTTTGAAGTGTAGAAATGAATGGTTTTTGGAGTCTGGAATAAATTTTAGGTTATAATGTTTTACTCGATATATGGTTTCGATAGTAAATTTGTGCAGGAAGAGTACATTAATTATATGTAGATATAACACGTGCCACGGAAAAATGAGTAGATTGTTCGATTTTTAATAATAATGTGATTTTGAATTAAAATATTGACAACGAAGAGCGAAGGACTACAAAATTACACGAATGTATAGAATTGATTTCACAGCTCCCGAATAATTCTGTGTGAAAAAGATAATTTAGATAAGTATTTTTTGCCTATAAAATATAATCATTTTTCTGAGTAATGGATAAGATACTTTGTGATTTTTTATATATTTCTTTTACATGTGGTGTACGAAGCAGATCTACTAGCTGATCTATTTTAATTGGAACGCACGGTCAGATCCTGATTATTGCAAGGAAAATGTTCTCACGGTGAGTAATATGTAACTTGTGATCTTGAAAACCATCATATTCTTAGATAGAAAGCATTAATAATTGAAGTTTATACGCGACATATATGATCGTGCTTTATACAATCTGTTTTAAACCAGTTAGTCAGCGTGTAATGTCACAGCAGCGTTTAGAATGATAACTGTAAATGTATACTGAATTTCCCCAATCAGATGTACCGTCTTTGATATAGATACATAATCCCTTTTACTTGTCATTTTAACTACATAATATAATGTGAGAAGTAAACCTTGCGGTTGAGTTTTAATTCTTGTATTTTAAATTATCATAACCGCTCCGTAATTTGTGCGTGCCAATGTATGAAATAAGTAAAGGAAAGTAAGTAGATATAGAAAGTAAGAAAGCATGTATGTAATAATTAAAGGAAAGATTAAATAAGCAGTGCTGGGTAGAATTCAAATATATTTGTAGAATTATAATATGTAGATACGTACATAAGTTTCTATAACAATAAAAAATGGGAATGTTGAAAACTCGACTCTTAACAGTTCTGTTTTTTTTTCATTTATAAATACTTGTTTATAAAGTAAACAATCTGGTTCGTGGATTTCGAATGTGGTGTAAGCTTTGGTCTTTGTAAGTTTGACATACGTGGAATTGCAACCACGTTGTCATAATGTCGTGTTATCTGTGTTTGATCTGAAGTGCCAAGTGTTTGTTAGGAATTCTTGTGATGGGTCTGTCGCATGTACCGGGACCAATTAATGTTTGAAGTGTAGAAATGAATGGTTTTTGGAGTCTGGAATAAATTTTAGGTTATAATGTTTTACTCGATATATGGTTTCGATAGTAAATTTGTGCAGGAAGAGTACATTAATTATATGTAGATATAACACGTGCCACGGAAAAATGAGTAGATTGTTCGATTTTTAATAATAATGTGATTTTGAATTAAAATATTGACAACGAAGAGCGAAGGACTATACAAAATTACACGAATGTATAGAATTGATTTCACAGCTCCCGAATAATTCTGTGTGAAAAAGATAATTTAGATAAGTATTTTTTGCCTATAAAATATAATCATTTTTCTGAGTAATGGATAAGATACTTTGTGATTTTTTATATATTTCTTTTACATGTGGTGTACGAAGCAGATCTACTAGCTGATCTATTTTAATTGGAACGCACGGTCAGATCCTGATTATTGCAAGGAAAATGTTCTCACGGTGAGTAATATGTGACTTGTGATCTTGAAAACCATCATATTCTTAGATAGAAAGCATTAATAATTGAAGTTTATACGCGACATATATGATCGTGCTTTATACAATCTGTTTTAAACCAGTTAGTCAGCGTGTAATGTCACAGCAGCGTTTAGAATGATAACTGTAAATGTATACTGAGGG